>NW_026989145.1:0-133021 GCF_030222135.1 Aotus nancymaae
CCCCTCCTCTCCCCTCCCCTCCCCTCCCCTCCCCTCCTTTCCCTTCCCCTCCCCTCCCCTCCTCCCCTCCCCTCTTCTCTTTTTCTTGACTTTCCATCTTGCTGGGAGCCAAGAGATGAAACTCTATGTTGCATCAAACAAAAACCACCCACGCAGCTCAAAGACCTCACGGGCCCCTCGGTGGGGCCGCGAAGGAAAGTTTACGGAAAATCAAAGAGCTTTTCCCACTGACCTGGGCAGACGTCCTCCGTGTCGTCATTAAAAGTCACAGCTCTCCCTTCCGGAACCCAGGCTCACGCTAACTAACGACTCATTCCCATGCTCCTCCTGCCTCTCCTGCAAATTATATTTCAAATATAAATGCATCCCCAGACTTACGCATAATCATTATTTCATGAATAATCAGCTATTGTGACTTCCAGTTTTTTGTTTCTTTTTCCCTGAGAAATCCATGCCAACAGAACCCTGGGAATGAAAATGTGATAAAATTCTGTATTGTGAGTAAATAACCTGCCCTCTCCTCCCCTGTATATTCTAAAAGCCTTCCCCAAGGCCGCTTCTAAATTAATTGCTTCTACTCTTCCTACAGTTATTGTCCTTCCTGAGTAGGAGGTAGATTAACATGCAACACGCCTGGCTTCTGTGATGGAAGCTCCCATTGATAAGGATGTCCATTGTCCTCCAGAAAAGGCTCCCCCCAGGGCTCCCTGGCCTCTACTCTGACAGTCTGGGGACCCCCCCCGGGAGGCAGAGACATTTGCACAACCATTCAGAGAAACCCTAAAAGCCACAGGGGCCATTTCAAGAGCAGACACACAAAATATACAACATCCTAAAGTCACCATTCTGAAAACGAGCCCAGGGGAAAAAAAAAATCCAACTCTGTTTCGATTTATATTCCCGGGTTCAAGCAATTCTCCTGCCTCAGCCTCCGGAGTGGTTGGGATTACAGGTGCCCGCCACCACGCCCAGGTAATTTTTGTATTTTTAGTATACACGGGGTTTCACCATGTTGGCCAAGATGGTCTCGAACTCCTGACCTCTTGATCCGCCCGCCTCAGCCTCTGAAAGTGCTGGGATGACAGGCGTGAGCCACCACGCCCATCCTGACTTGGGGCTTCATCATATCTATATAATTTGTATTTTCATCACAAAGAGGAAAAGTCAATATTTCGGAAGTTCCTGTTGAAACAAGCGTCTGGATTCTCGGTCCACCCAGCTCACCTGGGAATCTCGGGATTTATCTTAATTAGACTGGCCCACCCACAGCTCTTGTATTAATAATGCTTTTGTACGTAAAGGAGAAGGCAAAAAAAAAATTTTGTTTTGACCTCTCGGAGCACGGAAATCAATAAGAAGTTGATAAAGGAAACTTGGTGCCTGCCGAAAAGTCAAACAAGTGCGATGTGTTTACCCAGCAAAGCCTTCACGTTGTCAGGGCGGCTGAGAGATGATTTATAGACCACCGCCCCACGAAATCATTTAACCCAGATTAGATTCCAAGGACAGGCCCCTCTAATATGACAAGCTGATACGGCCTGACAGGTAACTTGGTCGTTGTGGATGGCAAGCCAGCTCCAGAAATTCTGATTAAATTAAAATATTAATGGTACCGCCGGGAGAGGAAGATTGAGTCGCGCCGGGCACACTCTGTGTGAGGACCAATATTTGTGTACCACGTTGGTCTGGCTGGGGTTGGGGGGGAAGCCTGGGGGTGCCAGGGGAAGTTACCTTTGCTAAAGCAGAAAGCAGGTGCTGGGGTGGGGGGGGGGCCAGCGCACCTGCCAGGCTCAGAGGTGGCTGCAAAGGTGATGCCCACACAGCCTTTCCTGTGCAGCTAATTCCCCGGCAGCCTCTGCCGTGCCCCTGTGCACATGCCCCGTTGCAGGAGACGTTAACCCGATGTGAAAATCAGCCCCCAGAGCAATGACTGTGTACAGACTTCGTATGAAACCGTCTGTGTATGTCTGTGTGTATGTCTGTGGGTCTGTGTTTGTCTATGTGTGTGTCCGTGTGTGTGTCTGTGTCTGTGTGCCTCTGTGGGTGTCTCTGTGTGTCTGTGTGTCTGTGTGTGTGTGTGTCTGTGTGTCTGTGTTTGTGTGTGTGTCTGCATGTGTGTTTCTGTGTGTGTCTGTGTTTCTGTGTGTTTCTGTGTGCCTGTGTCTGTATCTCTGTGTCTGTGTCTGTGTGTGTGTCTGGGTCTGTGTGTCTGTCCGTGTGTGTCTGTGTCTATGTGTGTCTGTGTCTGTGTGTATGTCTATGGGTCTGTGTTTGTCTATGTGTGTGTCTGTGTGATTGTGTGTGTGTGACTGTTTCTGTGTCTGTGTGTGTGTTTCTGTGTCTGTATCTGTGTGTGTCTGTGTGTGTCTGTGTGTCTGTGTTTCCGTGTGTGTCTATGTGTCTGTATCTGTGTTTCTGTGTGTGTCTGTATCTGTCTGTGTGTCTGTGTGTGTGTGTCTGTGCGTGTGTCTGTCTGTGTCTGTGTGACTGTTTCTGTGTCTGTGTGTGTGTGTTTCTCTGTGTGTGTGTGTCTGTGTGTCTGTCTGTCTGTATCTGTGTGTGTCTGTGTGTCTGTGTGACTGTGTCTGTGTGTCTCTGTGTCTGTATCTGTGTTTCTGTGTGTGTCTGTGTCTGTCTGTGTGTCTGTGTCTGTGTGTGTCCCTGTGTCTGTGTCTGTGTTTCTGTGTGTGTGTGTGTGTGTCTTGTTTTTTTCCCCACAGGAAGAATCTTGCCCCAGGTACAGGACAGTGACATTCTTGAGTAGCGTACATTTGCTCATTTCATTTTTTTTTTTTTTTTGAGACAGAGTCTCTCTCTGCTGTCCAGGCTGGAGTGCACTGGTGTGATCTCGGCTCACCGCAACCTCCGCCTCCCGGGTTCAAGCGATTCTCTCGCCTCAACCTACCGAGTAACTGGGATTACAAGTGTCCACAACCACGCACGGCTAACATTCTGCATTTTTAGTAGAGACGGGGTTTCACCATGTTGGCCAGGCTGGTCTCGAACTCCCGACCTCAGGCAATTCGCCCGCCTCAGCCTCTCAAAGTGCTGGGGTGACAGGTGTGAGTCACCGCGCCCAGCTATATATATATATTTATTTTTTAATAGTTAATATCTTACATTGACATATTTATATTACATAAAGTTATAAATATTTTTGTACTTTATGTTTATACTCTACATACAGATGTAGTTAGATATTTATGCTACATATATTAACACGATGTGTATTCTTATATTCTGTATATTATAAACCACGATCTGTATAAAATTATACGTGTATAATAAAATGTTACTCTATGGAATTTTATTTACATAAAATTTTAATCTAATACAATTTTATTCTATGTTAACGTATTTCTAAATTTAATATGAGGAAATTTTACATATAATAATTTATAACATTTCTAAATTTATTATAACACAATTTTATTATATATAACTATTTTTTGTATATAATCATGCATAAAATAATTTATTATGTATCAAATCTTAAATAAATAAAATAATAATTATATAATACATGATTATTTAATATATAAATGATCTAAATTACAGTAAAATTTTATTATATTATAATAAATTATTATATACAATATTGTATTAAATTTAGAAATGTCATTATATAAAATTTATAATTATATAAAAATAAAATTTTATATAATGACATATTTCTAAATTTAATACAATATTGTATATAATAACTTAGAGCATTCCTAAAGTTATTATAATATACTTTTATTATATAATTATCATACGTAATTATATGTGAGGTATATAATTGTATTTGTAGAAATATAATTATGCATATGTAATATACAATTTATTGTTACATAGTATATATACATAATTATGTAGTAATTAATATAGCATTATATCAATATATATGTACTTATTTACATAAAGGTATACATTATATATCATATTACACGTTATGTATATATTATATATAACTTTGCTTAATCTATAAAATTATGTATTACAAATGAATAAAAGTATATTTTACATATATACTGTATGTAACTGTTATTTATATAAAAATACAAAAATCGTGTTTAAACTAGTAAAATATATTTTATCATGCGTGTTTATTTATTTTATTTAAATGTACGTTAATATGATTAATACGATTTATTTACATCAATATTCATATAAAATATACATAGTCTATATTTATATAAATAAAAAGTATATAAAAGTTTTACCACTTGGACGCTAACAGCCAGGACGTGTGCAAACAGCTTCAGAAACATCCCCCATTTACTGATCTTCTAGGGGTGAGGAAGAAAAGGTCCCCAACATCTCAGCCTCTGGAGACACACACTCCATGGGTCCCAGGCCTGTGCCGTTCCTCAGAACACAGCAAGGGCATGACTCCTTCTGAAATGACATGGAGGCAGCTGTGTGTTTGTGGTTATGAGTGTGTGGATGAATCTGTACAGCAATGTGTGACTCAAACACACACTGTCTTATGGACACTCCACACTCACACAGATATAAACACGTGGACACACACATAACCATTCACACTCACACACTTACATAAGAACACTTCAACACAAACACAGACAAAAGCACAGAACACACATAAACACACAGGAACACAAAGATGTGTACACTCACACACACACAAACACACACACATTTTATTATTTATATAAAATATAAATAATAAAATAATAAAAATAATATATAAAATAAATAATAAAATACAATATAATATAATGAAATAATATAAAAATACAAAAATCGTATCTTTAAATTAATAAAATATGTTTATTTTATTATACATGTTAATTTATTTTATTTAAATGTATATTACTTATTATGTATAAATTTATATTATTTTATACATATTATATTATTATTATATTATTTTATACATATCATATTATATATAGATTTATATTATTTATATATTATATTATGTATAAATTTATATTATTTATTTTATTTTAATGTATATTAATATGATTAATGATTTATTTATTTCAATATTTATATAAAATATATATAAGCTATATTTATATAAATAAAAAGAATGACAAAAAGCCTCACATAGACACTCGGGTGCACGCACACATTCACATTCGCACAGAACACACAAACATGTTTACACACAAAGACACACACAAACAGAATCATAAAGACACTCCCATATAAACACATCGATGTCCAATCATACACAGAGATGCATGTATCATACAGACTCATACACACACTGGTAATCACACAAGCACACACACAAATGCATAAATGCAGGGACACACTCATGCAAACACAATCACAAAAACACATAAGTACTTGGACACACACACACATAAAAATTCACTGTGGCCGGGCACAGTGGCTCATGGCTGTAATCCCAACACTTTGGGAGGCCGAGGCGGGCGGATCTCCCGAGGTCAGGAGTTCGAGACCAGCCCGGCCAACGTGGTGAAACCCTCATCTGTACTAAAAATACAAAAATTACCTGGGCGTGGTGGCGGGTGCCTGTAATCCCAGCTACTCCAGAGGCTGAGGCAGGAGAATTGCTTGAACCCGGGAGGCGGAGGTTGCGGTGAGCCGAGATTGTGCCATTGCACTCCAGCCTGGGCAACAAGAGTGAAACTCTGTCTCAAAAAAAAAAATAAAAATAAAAAATAAAAATAAATCCATAGGGCTTTTTTTTTGAGATGGAGTCTCTCTAGGCCAAATTTCCTCCAGCCCGGCGCACGGGACTCACTTCACTGAAGCTAGACGAGACTGCAGGTGTGCTGGGGTGTCAGTGGGGTGTCCTGGGAGGGGAGGGACCAGGGTGTCCAGGGAGCAGCGCCACTGCACTCCAGCCTGGTCAACAGATTCACACACACACTCATAATCACAAACACACAGAATACACGCAGGGCCACATGCAAACACAATCACAAAGACACACGTCCACAAAACCCAGGAACGCAGGGTCACACAGATACACTCATAGAAACACTCATTGTCAGTTAAACAGGCACCGACACTCAGCCACGCACAGACACACACCCAGGCAGGTCAACACAGTCAAACACAGTCATGCCCAGACGGAGCCCAGGCTCTCACGCGCACAGGTACACCACACCTGTGTTACCTGCTGATGCATTTGAAGCAGAGGCCATGCTGCGTGCTGAGGGAGGTTGCAGACTTCCCATGAGGGAGCTTATGGACGCATGAGGGGTCCCTGGGTGCGTTTGCAGACAGCCCTGGCAGAGCAGGAGATCCAGGCTGCCAGGCGGTGGGGTCAGCTCCAGCCAGCTCTGCCTGAGGATGCCACGTTCATTTGCTTCAGTGGGATTTCCCAGCCACTGCTCCCTGGACACCCTGGTCCCTCCCCTCCCAGGACACCTGCAGTCTTGTCTACCTTCAGTGGATGGAACATCCCGAGAGCAGAAGCACCCCGGCCTTTGCATTCAGGTCGGAGCCACAGTAAATTTCCCATCCGCTGCTCCCTTCAGATTCCCACTGACGCCTTTTATTTTTGTCTCTGACGGAGCAGAAGGGCTGAGAGAGACTTTTGCCTCCGATTTTGTTCTGAAAACCAGATTCTCCGTTTCCCTTGAGAATCCACGGGCCTGAGACGCAGAGGGGATGTCCCCGTGAATGACAAAGTCACTTCTTTGTATTTATTATGATTCATTATGATGATACATTTGGGGAATCGAGCTGCAGTTTGTGACCTGAGTATATGGAGCATTGTACATCCCAGGTGTTTATAATGTCGATTAAATAAAAAATGTATATTTATGTAAATGTATATATATGTAGATATACATTTTATATTTAATTTAGGCACTAATGATTCAAGTTGATTCTTGGTAGCAAAGAAAAACCCCAAATTCTAGACGAATTCTTGAAATATATAAGAACAGGGATCGGGGGCGATGTCTCAGTCCTGTAATCCCAGCGCTTTGGGAGGCCGAGGAGGATGGATCACAAGGTCAGGAGTTGGAGACCAGCCTGGCCAACGTGGTGAAACCCCGTCTCTACCAAAAATACAAAAATTAGCCGGGCCTCCTGATGCATGTCTGTAATCACAGCTACTCGGGAGGCTGAGGCAGGGGAATCACTTGAACCCAGGAGGTGGAGGTTGCGGTGAGCCGAGATCGCGCCATTGCACTCCAGCCTGGGTGACAGAGTGAGACTCCGTCTCAAAAAAAAAAAAAAAATCTCAGCTCGGGAAGGATTCACCCTAAAAGTAGAAAAGAAACATTGCTCTTTGGGGTGGGGGTCGCCTCTGTTAGTGACTGCTGTTTACAATCTCCTGTAATCCCAGCATTTTGGGAGTCCCAGGCGGGTGGATCACAAGGTCACGAGTTTGAGACCAGCCTGGCCAACATGGTGAGATGGAGTCTCCGTCTCGTCGCCCAGGCTGGAGTGCAGTGGTGCGATCTCGGCTCACTGCAACCTCCGCCTCCCAGGTTCAAGCGATCCTCCTGCCTCAGCCTCCCAGGCAGGTGAGGTGGTGACAGGCGTCAGTGAAAGCAACATGGTGAAACCCCGTCTCTACTAAAAACACCAAATATCAGCCAGGCGTGGTGGCAGGTGCCTGTAATCCTAGTTACTCAGGGGGCTGAGGCAGGAGAATCGCTTGAACCCGGGAGGCAGAGGTTGCTGTGAGTCGAGATCACACCACTGCCCTCCAGCCTGGGCGACAAGAATGAGAAATCCAGCTCAAAAAAAAACAGAACAAAATAAACAAATAAACAAAAAAACAAACCACATGGTGGGACTAGAATGGAAACCCTGGTTCACGCCCCTGCAGCTCGGAGTTCCTGGCACCCACCCCCTCCCTCTGTGTGCCTCAGTTTCCTCTCCAGCCAATTGCGAGGAGACTGGATCACCAGAGATCAGGAGTTCAAGACCAGCCTGGCCAACATGGTGAGCTGGAGTTTCTGTCTTGTCGCCCAGGCTGGAGTGCAGTGGTGCGATCTCGGCTCACTACAACCTCCGCCTCCCGGGTTCAAGCGATTCTCCTGCCTCAGCCTCCCGAGTAGCTGTGATTACAGGCGCCCGCCACCACGCCTGGCTTATTTTTTGCATTTTTAGTGGAGACCGGGTTTCACCACGCTGGCCAGGCTGGTCTCGAACTCCTGACCTCGTGATCCGCCCGCCTCGGCCTCCCAAGGTGTCAGGGTTACACGTGTGAGAACCGTGTCTTGCTTGCTGTGATGAGCTTCTAATTTGCTGAGTGTCAGAAGTAGCTTGCTGATACATCTGGATCCCAGCAGGAGAGACAGATATACCCCCAGAAGGTGAAGAAAACTCGTTCACCGCCCCCCAAAAGGGAATTCGAGCCCTTTGCTAAAACCTGCTCGTTCTAATGGAAATAATTATTGCCTGAGCACGGCTCCCAGCTCCTGCTGGTATATTAAAGAAACAGTGTGGAAATAAACATATTACCATGTTATTAATGCTTGTTGTGGAAATAGAAGTACAGAAAATATATCGGTGAGTGTACTATTTAAATTGCAAAAACAAGAACATGTTTAATAAGCTTTTTCACCCTCCCCTTCGTAATTTTCAATATCATCTAAATTAAGCCATAAAAAATCATTACCTTCAGCAATTTTTAAAATCACCTTTCATCTCGGGGAGGCTAACTCACAGCCCGCTGAAAATATTACAAGTAAATACTGTATAAAGAACATTGATTATTTTCCTTAATGTGTGTGTGTGTTTTTTAAGGGACAGCCACTCGTATCTGATTAGTTATGGCAAGTTGTACCCACAGGAATGCATAAGGGCACGATCCTGTCACCAGTAGAATAGATGGCTGGCCTTTTATTTATTTATTTTGATTAATTTATTTATTTTTAAATTATACTTTTAAGTTCTGGGGCACACGTGCAGAACGTGCAGGTTTGTTACATGGGTAGACACGTGCCAGGGTGGTTTGCTGCATCCATCCCCCGATCCCCCCGTCATCCACATTAGGTATTTTTCCTAATGCTCTCCCTCCCCAATCCCCACCCCTGCTATCCCTCCCCTAGCCCCCCACCCCTGCTATCCCTCCCCATCCTCCCACCCCCTGCTATCCCTCCCCAATCCCCCCACCCCCTGCTATCCCTCCCCTAGCCCCCCACCCCCTGCTATCCCTCCCCTAGTCCCCCACACCCTGCTATCCCTCCCCTGGTCCCCCAACCCCCGACAGGACCCAGTGTGTGATGCTCCCCTCCCTGTGTCCCTGTGTTCTCATTGTTCAACACCCACTTATGAGTGAGGACATGCACTGTTTGGTTTTCTTTCTGTTCTTGTGTGAGTTTACTGAGAAGGACGGTTTCCAGCTTCATCCATGTCCCTGCAAAGGGCATGCACTCACCCTTGTGCTTTTCAGGAATCATTTCTATACTTTGAAATCATCATTCTTTTGGTAATTCAGAGGCTGGCTTACCTTTCTTTCGTAAAAGCTGATTTAAGAAAAATAAGAAGGAAGGATTCTACTTTGTGGCCCAAAAAATAGGACTCTGAGTTCTCTACAACTGAGATTCTTTTTTTTTATTTAATTTTAGGTTTTGGGGTACATGTGAAGAACACGCAGGATTGTTGCACAGGTGCATACGTGGCAGTGTGATTTGCTGCCTTCCTCCCCTTCACCTATATCTGGCATTTCTTCCCATGTTATCCCTCCCCAAATCCCCACCCCACCGTCCCTCCCCTATTTCCCCCCAACAGACCCCAGTGTGTGATGCTCCCCTCCCTGTGTCCGTGTGTTCTCATTGTTCAACTGAGATTCTAATTGCGAATTTGCTAGATTCCAGCTTCTACAATCACTAGAGCAATTGAGTTTCATGTTATTTCCTTCATTACAAGTTACTCTTAGCCCCAGAGGGATTTTCTGGGAACGTCTCAGATGCCTTTCGGAGATCTCGGTCAGACGCGTATTTTAAAAATGCAGACGGCCCCATGGAAAGAGTGTCAAATGACAAATGGTTCCTTCTTCTTCCTTGGGAAGCCTGTTATGAAGGAACAGTCTAGGAACTTAAAATTAGCAGCTGGCGTATAAACACGCCGAAATAATCTCCCAATATTTATTAAACATCTTCCCCCAGAATTCGACCTTTAATACAACCCAGACCAACCGCAACTTTTCAAAAATATCTTTAAATAACACGGTGTTATTTAAACACGTGTACTCCAACTCAGAAGGGAGAATAAAAACGTGGCTCAAGTTTCTTTTTAAACAGTTTTTTTTTTAATTTTCTTTTTTTAAAAAAATTATTATATTTCAAGTTCTGGGGCACACGTGCAGAGTGTGCAGGATTGTCACACAGGTACACACGTGCCATGGTGGTTTGCTACATCCATCCCCCCCATCATCCACATTAGGTATTTCTCCTAATGCTCTCCCTCCCCAATCCCCCCACCCCCTGCTATCCCTCCCCTAGCCCCCACCTCCCAGGCCCCAGTGTGTGATGCTCCCCTCCCTCTGTCCCTGTGTTCTCATTGTTCAACACCCACTTATGAGTGAGAACATGTGGTGTTTGGTTTTCTGTTCTTGTGTCAGTTTGCTGAGAATGATGGTTTCCAGTTTCATCCAAGTCCCTGCAAAGGATATGAATTCATTCTTTTATATAGCTGCATAGTATTCCACGGTGTCTATGTGCCACATTTTCCCTGTCCAATCTATCATTGATGGACATTTGGGTTGGTTCCAGGTCTTTGCTATTGTATACAGTGCTTCTATGAACATTCGTGTGCATGTGTCCTTATATAGTAGAACGATTTGTAATCCTTTGGATATATACCCAGTAATGGGATTGCTGGGTCAAATGGAATTTCTATTTCTAGGTCCTTGAGGAATCGCCACACTGTCTTCCACAATGGCTGAACTAATTTAGACACCCACCAACAGTGTAAAAGTGTTCCTATTTCTCCACATCCTCTCCAGCATCTGTCGTCTCCAGATGTTTTAATGATCGCCATTCTAACTGGCGTGAGATGGTATCTCAGTGTAGTTTTTTAAATCAGTTTTCTTTAAACATCTGTTCTCTTAATTTTAAATGAACTCATTTCCAGAGATGTCTGTAAAAAAATACGCACGTATATACAAATACATACATAAATGTATAGGTAAATACATATTATACATATGTGTATCTACATATATAACAACATATGTCTATTCTACACACATATATGAGTGTATATAGACATACATATGTCTGTGCCTATATGTATATGAATAGAAAAGATACATGACTATGAATACAAAAGATATACGAGTATATGACAGTTTTCATTAATCCATTAAGTCTATATCGATGATCTATATAAATAATAATGATATAGCTTTATTTATATAGATCAGTTTTGCCGTTAAGTTCTCCTTCAACCTAATAGATACTCACATACATATATCTATAAAATACATATAATAGACATAGATACATAAACATATATGCATTTATATAAAGACAGGTAGGTATACACAAACACACAATACGTATACAAAAGATATAAGAAATAGATGCTTTCGAGATGGGCACCGTGGGTCACGCCTGTAGTCCCAGCACTTTGGGAGGCCGAGGCCGGTGGCTCACCCGAGGTCAGGGGTTCAAGACCAGCCTCAGTAACACAGAGAAACCCTGTCTCTACTAAAAATACAAAAAATTAGCTGGGCTTGGTGGCGCATGCCTGTAATCCCGGCTACTAGGGAGGCTGAGGCAGGGAAATCACTTGAACCTGGGAGGCAGAGGTTGCAGTGAGCAGAGATGAAGCCTTTGCATACAAGACTCGACTGCTATTGGCTAGAGTTACAAGACTTCGTTTGCATACAGGATTCGACTGCTATTGGCTAGAGTTACAAGACTTCGTCTGCATACAAGACTCGACTGCTATTGGCTAGAGTTACAAGACTTCGTTTGCATACAAGACTCGACTGTTTTTGGCTAGAGTTACAAGACTTCGTCTGCATACAAGACTTGACTGTTTTTGGCTAGAGTTACAAGACTTCGTCTGCATACAAGACTCGACTGCTATTGGCTAGAGTTACAAGGCTTCGTTTGCATACAAGACTCGACTGCTATTGGCTAGAGTTACAAGACTTCGTTTGCATACAAGACTCGACTGTTTTTGGCTAGAGTTACAAGACTTCGTTTGCATACAGGACTCGGCTACTATTGGCTAGAGTTACAAGACTTCGTTTGCATACAAGACTCGACTGCTATTGGCTAGAGTTACAAGACTTCGTTTGCATACAAGACTCGACTGCTATTGGCTAGGGTTACAGGACTTCGTTTGCATACAAGACTCGACTGTTTTTGGCTAGAGTTACAAGACTTCGTCTGCATACAAGACTCGACTGCTATTGGCTAGAGTTACAAGACTTCGTTTGCATACAAGACTCGACTGTTTTTGGCTAGAGTTACAAGACTTTGTTTGCATACAGGACTCGGCTGCTATTGGCTAGAGTTACAAGACTTCGTCTGCATACAGGACTCGACTGCTATTGGCTAGAGTTACAAGACTTCGTTTGCATACAAGACTCGACTGCTATTGGCTAGGGTTACAGGACTTCGTTTGCATACAAGACTCGACTGTTTTTGGCTAGAGTTACAAGACTTCGTCTGCATACAAGACTCGACTGCTATTGGCTAGAGTTACAAGACTTCGTTTGCATACAAGACTCGACTGTTTTTGGCTAGAGTTACAAGACTTCGTTTGCATACAGGACTCGGCTGCTATTGGCTAGAGTTACAAGACTTCGTCTGCATACAGGACTCGACTGCTATTGGCTAGAGTTACAAGACTTCGTTTGCATACAAGACTCAACTGCTATTGGCTAGGGTTACAGGACTTCGTTTGCATACAAGACTCGACTGCTATTGGCTAGGGTTACAAGGCTTCGTTTGCATACAAGACTCGACTGCCATTGGCTAGAGTTACAAGACTTCGTTTGCATACAAGACTCGACTGCTATTGGCTAGAGTTACAAGACTTCGTTTGCATACAGGACTGGGCTGCTATTGGCTAGAGTTACAAGACTTCGTTTGCATACAAGACTTGACTGCTATTGGCTAGAGTTACAAGACTTCGTTTGCATACAAGACTCGACTGCTATTGACTAGAGTTACAAGACTTCGTTTGCATACAGGACTCAGCTGCTATTGGCTAGAGTTACAAGACTTCATTTGCATACAAGACTTGACTGCTATTGGCTAGAGTTATAAGACTTCGTTTGCATACAAGACTTGACTGCTATTGGCTACAGTTACAAGACTTCGTTTGCATACAAGACTTGACTGCTATTGGCTAGAGTTACAAGACTTCGTTTGCATACAAGACTTGACTGCTATTGGCTAGAGTTACAAGACTTCGTTTGCATACAGGACTCGACTGCTATTGGCTAGAGTTACAAGACTTCGTTTGCATACAGGACTCGACTGCTATTGGCTAGAGTTACAAGACTTCGTTTGCATTTTTGTGGCGTTTTTTAAGGGAGAGCTAGGCTGTGAAAGGGGCTAGATGTGTCCGAGCTCCTGGACAGGGAGGAAGGGCGGGGGGGGGGGTCCAAGCTCCCGGCGAGGCAACTGGCCTTACAGTAACAAAACGTTTCTCCCTCATTCTCTAAATTGCACTGAGCCATTTATAGCTGAAAATGAGCTGAGGAACTCCTATGGCTTGGGCCCTCTGTGTTAAACGCCTTTATGTGAAATCCCAGGCTAGACCGGGCTTTCAGTTTTGCAGAGACGGCTGTTGGGGTTTTCCCAGAAGAAACGCAGACGTTTCTGGAAAGTTACACGGCTTCATTATTCTGGACGTCACGCCTGAATGTGTCAGAAGAATAGAAAATTCAGTGTTTTGCGATCCCCTTTTTTTTGGACTGGAATTGGACTGTGAGGATAAGCGTTGCTTGCATTTTTTACAAACTGTTTTATCTCCACTGGGGACAAGCTGTTGTCTGATGTGGGAACTGAGGCTGAGACAATATTGCAGAAGCATTAATTGTGGGAGGTTGTCGCCAAGGCTCTGTCTGGGATAATCAGGTTGCTGTTTCCACTGGGGATATTCTGTGACCCACAGTGAGGCATTTCCTTTTCCTTCTTTTCTTTTTCCCTTCCCGCCTTGGGAGGACGAGGCGGGTGGATCACCTGAGGTCAGGCGTTCAAGACCAGCCTGGCCAACATGGCGAAACCCCGTCTCCAGTAAAAATACAAAAATTAGCCGTGTGTGGTGGTGGGCGCCTGTCATCCCAGCTACTGGAGAGGCTGAGGCAGGAGGATCCCTTGAACCCAGGGACTTCCCTTCCATACACACCCAAGAAACGGCCCCAGTTGTCTGCAGCAACCTTCATACCCCAGCTCCCCAGAGCCGCCTCTGAGCAATCGCTGCTTGTCCTGCCCTGTTTGCAAATCCAGTAAACTCTCAGGAATCCCTGCTTGCCCTGAGCTTCTGGCATTTCCTGCGCCACGTGGTAAACGCCCCTGTCTCTGGTCACGCCTATCCCAGACCCAGCACCTCCAACCACAGCATCCGTCTTCAGGACACACAGCTTCTGAGCACAACGTGTGTGTTTTCTGTTGTTTGTTATGGTCGCTAAAAATACGAAAATCAGCCAGGCGTAGTGGCGTGTGCCTGTAGTCCCTGCTACTCAGGAGACTGAGGCAGGAATTGTTGTGGTCCGTGAGATCGGCACGTCTGCCGGGGGTCTCTTGACCAGCAAGAGGGTCTGAATACCTGGAAGAGAGAGTGCGCGGAAGAAAAGAATGACAGAAAGAATGAGGTCTGGAGGGCTGAATCAGGCCATGCCCAAGACATCAGGCAAGGGATAATTTGAGGGGTAGCAATTCTCTAGTAACATGTGAGCGATCACAGGATTTAGTGAATGCAGGTAAACAGAGTCATAAAACCAGCCCAGAACGGGAACTTCAAGAGAGACAAGAGTCTCGTAAATGGTCACGCAGGCCTCACCCAGACATGCCATTAGCTCAGTGGATCAAGAATAGGCTTCTGCAAACTCAGCCCTCTATGACTTCCTTCTTTTTTCCTCAGCTCGACTACCCTCAGCGGGGGGAGAATATGTCCGGGGTCTAACTCCATAATGGCGGAGACACACAGGGGTCTCTATGCTGGTGGAGTGATCCCCATAAGGAATGAATGAATGAATGAATGTATGAATGAGTGGAAACGGATTGATTTTTCTTTGCGGCACTGAGCATCTGTTTCGAACAGGCGTCTAGCAGGTGGAAGGGCAAAGGGAGACGCAGGTGCATTCTGGGCACACAGAGAAAACTGCACATGCCAGGCGTTCTGTTCTTTTTGTTTTCAAACGGCATCTCATGCAGGGGTGAGCAGCCGTTTCATCACCCCTAATACTGCAAAGCAGCCCTTGAAAACACGATCAACCTCATCTGGCAGTCAGGCATATATGTATTTATTAGACCAGTCCTCCACGGGGGTGGAAGAGAAAAAAACGTATATATTCTAAAGGAAAACGCACCGCAGGCCTGCCGCGTGTGGCGTGCAGGTGAAGAGGGCGGTAATTAAGTGTCAGGCTTGACAGATTAAAATTATGAAATTTAAAATCACCGCCGAGCTGTTTGTCACTGTCACATTGCAAGCGTGTGGGGGGGGGACGAGGAGCAGGGCAGGGAGCTGAGTAATGGATTGAACAGGAATGCAGGGTAGCAGCCCGTTTCGCTGAGTCCAGACCAGCCGGGAGCACGGGGGTGCACGGCCTGCGTGTCACATTCACAGGGAGACATGACCCTACAGGCACTCGGGGAGCAGGTGCATCTGGGGCAGGGCTGCGCCTGGAACGTGGACAGGAGATTCGGAACCCGCTGGGAGGATTCTGTTTCCTTTTCAGAGGGAGTCTGTCTGTGTCTCCCAGGCTGGAGTGGAGTGGCACCATCTCGCCTCACTGAAACTCTGCCTGCCGGGTTCAAGTCATTCTCCTGCTGCAGCCTGTCTGTCTGTCTATCTATCATCTATCTATCATCTATCCATCTATCTATCTATCTATCTATCATCTATCTATCTATCAATCATCTATCCATCTATCCATCCATCTGTTATCTATCTATTCAGACAGTCATATCATATTATCTATCTATGTATCTATGTATCTATTCATTATCTATTTGCACACTCATATCCTATTATCTGTCTATGTATCTATGTATCTACCTATCATCTATCCATCTATTATCTATGTATTCATACACTGATATCCTATTAAGTGTCTATATATGTATGTATCATCTATCTACCTATCATCTGTCTATCCATCTATCTATCCATCTATCCATCCATCTATATATCTTCTATCTATCCATCTATCCATCTATCTATGTATGTATCTATCTATCCCTCTATCCATGTATCAATCTATATATCTTCTATATATCCATCTATCCATCTATCTATCATCTATCTATCTATCTATCCATCTATCTATCCATCTATCTACCTATATATCTATCCATCTTTCTATCCATCTATCTATCCATCTATTATATATCTGTTCATACAGTCATATCTTATTATCTGTCTATGTATCTACTTATCTACCTATCCATCTATCCATCTATTATATATCTGTTCATACAGTCATATCCTATTATGTGTCTATGTATCTACGTATCTACCTACCATCTATCCATCTATCCATCTATTATCTATGTATTCGTACACTCATATCTTATTAACTATCTATGTATCTATTTACCTATCATCTATCCATCTATTCATTATCTATCTATTCACACACTCATATCCTATTATCTATGTATCTATGTATCTACCTATCATCTATCTGTCTATCCATCTATCTGTATCTATGTATCCATCTTTCCATCTATCTATCTACATCTATCTGTCCATCTGTCCATCTATCCATGCATCTATATCTATCTATCCATCTATCCATGTATCTATATCTATCTCTCTATCTATCCATGCATCTATCTATCCATCTATCTATCCATCTATTATGTCTGTTCATACGATCATATCCTATTATGTATCTATGCATCCATGTATCTATCTATGTATCTATGTATCTATCTATCATGTATCCACTTATCCATCCATTATCTATCTATTCATACATATCTTATTTTCTATCCATCATCTAACTATTCATCCACTAACATTCTATCATCTATCCATCCATCAATCCATCCATTATCTATGTATTCACACACTGATATCCTATCATCTATCCATCCATCCATCCATCCATCATCTATCTATTCATCGACTCATATTCTATCATTCTGTATCTACCATCTATCTCTCTAACCTCCACCATTTTTCTATCCCCACCTATATCTGTCTACGTGTCATCTATATCTGCCATCCATCTACTCCCGATCATCTATCTATCATCTACATATTACCTATATAGCTGTCATCTGACTATCTTGCTATCCTTCTCATTCCTCTGCGAATCCCAGTAGAATCCACCGTCCCAGAAATCCCGGGACATCATGGCAGCCAGGACAGGAGACCCCCCAGGAACCTTTAGTGTGGGGATGGTGGCCAGTGTGAGCCAGCAGCCCGAGGAAGAACTTAGTATCGGCCAACGTCTTCTATTGCTTGACCAGAAGGCAGAACCATGTGTGTGTCTGTGCATGCCCAGAAATGGTGGCTGCACACCCCTCTCTACTGACTGTTCCCAGCGCTAAAATACAGCATCCCTGAGAAGGGCTCAGATACGCGGTCACGAATTCATTCAGGCTTTGGGGAATGGGAATAGAACTGGGTCAAACTGGCACAATGCGGTGGCTCGTGCCTGCCATCCCAGCCCTTTGGGAAGCTGAGGCAGGAGAATCGCTTGAGACTCTGAGTTTGAGACCAGACTGCCCAATGTAGCAAGAGCCTATGTCCACAAATTAGCTGAGTGTGGTGCCACATGCCTGCAGTCCCAGCTACTCAGGAGGCTGAGGCAGGAGGATTTCTTGAGCCCAGGAGGTCGAGGTTGCAGTGAGTTATGATCACACCATTGCACGGTACCGGGGCAGCATAGCAAGACCCTGTCTCAAAAATTAAGTCTGGGCGCGGTGGCTCACACCTGTAATTCCAGCACTTTGGGAGGCCGAGGTGGGTGGATCACAAGGTCAGGAGATGCAGACCAGCCTGGCTAACATGGTGAAACCCGTCTCTATTAAAAATACCAAAAAATTAGCCGGGAGTGGTGGCAGGTGCCTGTGATCCCAGCTACTCGGGAGGCTGAGGCAGGAGAATCGCTTGATCCTGGGAGGCGGAGGTTGCAGTGAGCCGAGATCGCGCCATTGCACTCCAGCCTGGGTGACAGAGTGAGATTCTGTCTCAAAAAAAAAAGGCCTGGCGCAGTGGCTCACACTTATGATCCCAGCACTTTGAGAGGCTGAGGTGGGTGGATCATCTGAAGTCAAGAGTTTGAGACCATCCTGGCCAACATGGCAAAACTCCATCTCTATGAAGAAACACCAAAAAATTAGCTGGGCGTGGTGGCACATGCCTGTAATCCCAGCTACTCGTGAGGCTGAGGCAGGAGAATTGCTTGAACCCGGGAGGCGGAGGTTGCGGTGAGCCGAGATCACGCCACTGCCCTCCAGTCTGGGCGACAGAGCAAGGATCTGTCTCAAAAAAAAATAATGAATTAATAAATTTATTAAAAAACAAGGCCAGGTGCAGTGGCTCATGCCTGTCACCCCAGCACTTTGGGAGGCTAAGGCAGGTGAATCCTGAGGTCAGGAGTTCGAGACCATCCTGGCCAACATGGCAAAACCCCATCTCTACGAAAAAACACACAAAAAATTAGCTGGGCACGGTGGCCGGTGTCTGTAGTCCCAGCTACTCGGGAGGCTGAGGCAGGAGAATCGTTTGAACCCGGGAGGTGGAGGCTGCAGTGAGCCGAGATCACAGCACTGCACTCCAGCCTGGGCGATGGAGTGAAACCGTGTCTCCAAATAAATATACAGATACATAAATACATTTTTTAAAAAGCGTCTGTGTCTGTAACTCAAAAAGCCAGATGCATCTTTTAATGTGAGGGGAAGGTTGTTTGTATAAAATTAAAGCTCCGACGAGCCTGTGCGTCCTGCTGCTGGCCCTGGGTACACACTCCTTTAATTTCTTACCACGCGTGAGTTTTCTTTACGAGCTTCCGAAACATGTTTGATCTACGAAACTGTATTAAAATGGGCGATCGGGATGTCATGTAACATTTGCTTGTTACGTGTCATTAAAGTGATTGGTAATTTAGGATACTGGACACAACCTGTAAGATTAAACCTAAGCCCCTCTATAAATTAGAAGGGCTTACATGGGACGTGATATGCGGACCTGTCAAAGCTACTTCCTACACGGCTTTTTTTTATTGCATTTTAGACTCTGGGGTACATGTGAAGAACATGCAGGATTGTTGCATAGGCACACACATGGCAGTGTGATTTGCTGCCTTCCTCCCCTTCACCTGTATCTGGCATTTCTCCCCATGCTGTCTCTCCCCAACCTCCCACCCCCCACTGTCCCTCCCCTATTTCCCCGCAACAGACCCCTGTGTGTGATGCTCCCCTCCCTGTGTCCACGTGTTCTCATTGTTCAACACCCACCTGTGAGTGAGAACATGCGGTGTTTGATTTTGTGTTCTTGTGTCAGTTTGCTGAGAATGACGGTTTCCAGGTTCATCCATGTCCCTGCATGTCTTTGAATCCACTCCAGGGGTCAGGAGAACTAGAGACAGACAGTCCCTGCATCCGTCTGCAGACGGGGGCTCCCAGAGAGGCTGCTACGTGTGGCTGGACACCCTCCCAGCCAGCACGGGTCCAAAGGGAGGATTTTCACTGGGATCCAACTTCTTTCTTAAAAAAAAAAAAAGGAGATTAGCTGGGAGTGTTCATGCCTCCTGTAATCCCAGCTACTTGGGAGGCTGAGGTAGGAGAATCACTTGAACCCAGGAGGCGGAGGTTGCAGTGGGCTGAGATCACACCACTGCACTCCAGCCTGGCGACAGAGCAAGGATCTGTCTCAAAGAAGAATAATAAATTAATAAATTTATTAAAAAACAAGGCTGGGCACAGTGGCTCACACCTGTAATCCCAGCACTTTGGTAGGCCAAGACAGGTGGATCATGAGGTCAGGAGTTCGAGACCAGCCAGGCCAACATGGTGAAACCCCGTCTTTACTAAAAATACAAAAATTAACCGGGTGTGGCAGGAGCCTGTAGTCCCAGGTACTTGGGAGGCTGAGGCAGGAGCATCACTTGAACCCGGGAGGCAGAGGCTGCAGTGAGCCGAGATCGGGCCGCTGCACTCCAGCCTGGTCCAAAAAAAAAAAAGTCTCTCCATCAATTCAGCAAAGTGACACAAGAACAGGTGGGTGTTGAACGATGAGAACGCATGGACACAGGGAGGGGAACATCACGTATCAGGACCTGTCGGGGGTGGGAGGGCTGGAGGGGAGTGATGGCAGGGAGTGGGGGTTAGGGGAGGGAGAGCAGGGGGTGGGGGGATTGGGGAGGGATAGCACGGGGTGCGGGGCTAGGGGAGGGATAACAGGGGGTGGGGGGTTTAGGGGAGGGAGAGCAGGGGGTGGGGGGGTGTAGGGGAGGGATAGCAGGGGGTGGGGGGCTAGGGGAGGGATAGCAGGGGGTGGGGGGATAGGGGAGGGATAGCAGGGGGTGGGGGGATAGGGGAGGGACAGCAGGGGGTGGGGGGATTGGGGAGGGAGAGCATTAGGAGAAATACCTAATGTAGATGACAGGGGGATGGATGCAGCAAACCACCCTGGCACGTGTGTACCTGTGTAACAATCCTGCACGCTCTGCACGTGTGCCCCAGAACATAAAGTACAGTAAATTAAAAAACAAAGAACATCAGCAGATATTTTTTTGGCAAGGATGGAAATCCTTCCTGCTGCAAAGACACTGCCTTGCCAAACACCTTGCATTCTGTCTTGCAAACGGTAACCAGAGCAGCTCTCTCTCTGGAAACACAATTTGATCACCGCTAGGTAACTCCGAACCCAAGCCCGTCCTTCTCTTTGTTTACCGAACCACCCCGGTTCACAGTCCTGGCAAAAACGGGGTCTCACTTTATTACAGGAGGGTCAGGCTCTCGGCAATAAAGAAATTAGCAAACAGGGTGTCTGCCATCCTGCGGAAACCCTCCGAAACGGACGATGTGAAGTGACAAGACCCAATTAAATTTAATCACCCAAGCTGTATTTTCATTTTAACTGACACTTTTTATTAAGGACGCGCACGCACAGAGAGCTGGGAACCTCGACCAAATTGCACGCCGGTAATACAGTTATCGTAGGCAAAATTCCAAATATCTAATTTTCTAAAACGAAATTAGAGACGGGGGGAGGTTTTGCAAAAGGTTTTCTTTGTTTGGCCTGTGAAGCAAGGGTTAGTGGGTTCAATCTCCAAGCTGTGTGGTGTCAGAAGGACCTTCTGTGCGCCCCAGTAAAAGTTATTCAATGAGAACATCGCATATTATATCAGAAGGAGCTTCCCTGAGCCCCAGTAAAAGTTATTCCGTGAGAACATCGCATATTACATCAGAAGGAGCTTCCCTGCACCCCAGTAAAAGTTATTCAGTGAGAACATCGCATATTATATCAGAAGGAGCTTCCCTGAGCCCCAGTAAAAGTTATTCAGTGAGAACATCGCATATTACATCAGAAGGAGCTTCCCTGCACCCCAGTAAAAGTTATTCAGTGAGAACATCGCATATTATATCAGAAGGAGCTTCCCTGAGCCCCAGTAAAAGTTATTCCGTGAGAACATCGCATATTACATCAGAAGGAGCTTCCCTGCACCCCAGTAAAAGTTATTCAGTGAGAACATCGCATATTATATCAGAAGGAGCTTCCCTGCGCCCCAGTAAAAGTTATTCAGTGAGAACATCGCATATTATATCAGAAGGAGCTTCCCTGAGCCCCAGTAAAAGTTATTCCATGAGAACATCCCATATTATATCAGAAGGAGCTTCCCTGAGCCCCAGTAAAAGTTATTCACTGAGAACATCGCATATTATATCAGAAGGAGCTTCCCTGCGCCCCAGTAAAAGTTATTCAGTGAGAACATCGCATATTACATCAGAAGGAGCTTCCCTGCGCCCCAGTAAAAGTGATTCCGTGAGAACATCGCATATTATATCAGAAGGAGCTTCCCTGAGCCCCAGTAAAAGTTATTCCATGAGAACATCCCATATTATATCAGAAGGAGCTTCCCTGAGCCCCAGTAAAAGTGATTCCGTGAGAACATCCCATATTATATCAGAAGGAGCTTCCCTGAGCCCCAGTAAAAGTTATTCACTGAGAACATCGCATATTATATCAGAAGGAGCTTCCCTGCGCCCCAGTAAAAGTTATTCAGTGAGAACATCCCATATTATATCAGAAGGAGCTTCCCTGAGCCCCAGTAAAAGTGATTCCGTGAGAACATCGCATATTATATCAGAAGGAGCTTCCCTGAGCCCCAGTAAAAGTTATTCCGTGAGAACATCGCATATTACATCAGAAGGAGCTTCCCTGCGCCCCAGTAAAAGTTATTCCATGAGAACATCGCATATTACATCAGAAGGTGGTGGTTGAGGCGTGAACGGGCTTCACCAGGGGGACAGAATTTGGACGGGAGATCCCTTCCCTGAGAAATGAATTCACACTGGGACACTCTCGGGGGCTGGCTGGCATCAGGGCAGCAAATCCTTTGTTTTTTAACTTTTATTTTAGACTCGGGGGCACCTGAGCAGGTTACAGGGATGTTGTGTGATGTGCAGGTTTGTGGTTTCATGGAACACGTCATTTAAAGAGTGAGTTTATTGCTGGATAGGATGTCCTTCCCTTCCCGCCCCTCCCCTCTTCCCCTCCTCTCCCCTCCCCTCCCCGGCTCCTGTTTTGAGATGGAGTTTCGCTCTCGTTACCCAGGCTGGAGTGCAATGGCGCGATCTCAGCTCACCGCAACCTCCGCCTCCTGGGTTCAGGCGATTCTCCTGCCTCAGCCTCCCGAGTAGCTGGGATTACAGTCACGCGCCACCACGCCCGGCTAATTGTTGTATTTTTAGTAGAGACGGGGTTTCAGCATGTTGACCAGGCTGGTCTCGAACTCCTGACCTCAGGTGATCGGCCCGCCTCGGCCTCCCAAAGTACTGAAATTACAGGCGTGAGCCACCGCGCCCAGACAACCCTTTTCTTTATAAACCTCCCAGCGTCTGGTATTTCTCTGTAGCAGTGGAAGAACAGATTAATACATCACCTCATGCAGCCTCAGAAGTCACAGAACTTAGAGACCACCCAAGTCCATCAACTTTCTTACGGATCAAAAAACTGCCCCAGAGGCGGCCGTGGTGCAGGTCACGCCGACCGGCTCAGAAGGACAGAGTCCAGGCCTGGCAGTGACAATCTGCCGTTCCCAGCCCTTTTCACATCTCATGCACATTGGCCCGGGCACTCACCCCCTTTCCTGCTGGAGAAAAGCCACAGGCAGCCAGATGCCCCCTGCTCAGAATGGAGCCCACGCACGCCACAAGCCAAGCCCGTGTGCAATTTCGCACAGATCCATGAAGTTCACACGTTACGGGGCTGCCAAAAAGCCTGGCTCTGGGAAGTCCTCAGCTGCTGTAACTGCAGAACTAAGCCTCAATCTGGCTTCCAGGGAGGCGTTTTCCAATGTCGTTAAACACACGATGTGGCCGGGTGAGCTGGCTCACGCCTATAATCCCAGCACTTTGGGAGGCCGACGTGGGTGGACTGCCTGAGGTCAGGAGATCAAGACCAGCCTGGCCAACATGGTGAAACCTGGTCTGTACTAAAGATATTTTTAAAAATTAGCCGGGCATGATGGCAGGTGCCTGTAATCCCAGCTACTCTGGAGGCTGAGGCAGGAGAATCGCTTGAACCCGGGAGGTGGAGGTTGCACTGAGCTGAGATGGCCCCACTGCACTCCGGCCTGGGAAAGAAGACCAGAACTCTTCTTTCAAAAAATAATAATTACAAATTTGGGAGGCTGAGGCAGGCGGATTGCCTTAGCTCATGACTTTAACACCAGCCTGGGCAACATGGTGAAACCCCAACTCTACTTAAAAAAAAAAAAAATTAGCCTGGCATGCTGGCGGGCACCTGTAGTCCCAGCTACTCAGGAGGCTGAGGCAGGAGAATCGCTCGAACCCGGGAGGCAGAGGTTGCAGTGAGGCACAATCTCAGCTCACTGCGACCTTCACCTTCCAGATTCAAGTGATTCTGCCGCCTCAGCCTCCCCAGTAGCTGGGATTACAGAGGGAAGGGAACAGGGAAGGGGTTAGGCTCTGCTTTGTGTCTACAGAGACTCCTTTTGGGGTGATGAGAACGTTCTGGAACCAGGCAGAGCCAGCGACTGTACATGGCACCGAGGCTTTTACGTGGAAACGTTCCCCCTGCCATTGCCAGCCCCAAGGCACCGCACCGGCCCTAGCTTCTTCCCCAAACCCCGTCTATAAATGGCCTGGCATGTGCCGAGTGATGAGGACGAGCACAGAGAAGCCAGAACAGGGAGAGTTTAGACTGTTTAACGCTCCAAAAAACATATACGGGCCCACCCTGAAGGAGCCTCAAATATTGACCTAAGAGTGTGCACGGCATAGCAGCACAAATTTGCAATCCCAGCACTTTGGGAAGCCGAGGTTGGGGGGTGGCTTACTCAGGGTCAGGAGTTTGAGACCAGCCCGGCCAACATGGTGAAACCATGTCTCTACTAAAAGAACACCCAAAAAACGCACTGTTTTGGTTTTTTTGTTTTTTTATTTTGTTTTGTTTTGAGACAGTATCAATCTGTCACCCAGGCTGGAGTGCAATGGCGCGATCTCTGCTCACTGCAACCTCCACCTCCTGGGTTCAGGCGATTCTCCTGCCTCAGCCTCCTGAGTAGCTGGGATGACGGGCTCCCACCACCGCCCTCGGCTAATTTTTGCATCTTTAGTAGACACGGGGCTTCTCCATGTTGGCCAGGCTGGTCTCGAACTCCTGACCCCAAGTGATGCACCTACCTCTGTTCTGGGTGCTGGGATTCCAGGCGTGAGCCACTGCGGCCGGCCAGCACTCTGTTTTTTGAGACACGATCTCGGCTCGTTGCAACCTCCACCTCCCAGGTTGCAGAGATTGTCCTGCCTCAGCCTCCCGAGTAGCTGAGATGATGGGCTCCCACCACCGCACACGGCTAATTTTTGTATTTTTAGTAGAGAAGGGGTTTCATCATGTTGGCCAGGGTGGTCTCGAACTCGTAACCGCAAGCAATCCTGCTTGCAGCCTGCTGGAATGTCCCTTTCAGGCACTTACATGCCGTTATTAAAAGAGGTGAAAGGAACCGGGCACGGTGGCTCACACCTGTGATTCCAGCACTTTGGGACGCCGAGGCAGGTGAATCACCTGAGGTCAGAAGTTCGAGACCAGCCTGGCCAACGTGGCGAATCCCCATCTCTACTAAAAATACAAAACTTATCCGGGCGTGGTGGCACGTGCCTGTAATGCCAGCTTCTTGGGAAGTTGAGGCAGGAGAATCTCTTGAACCCGGGACGTGGAGGCTGCAGTGAGCTGAAATCTCACCACTGCACTCCTGGGTGGTAGACCCAGAGTCCAACGCACGTCATCAATACTTACAAGCCTTTCTTCCCTGGTGCAAAATTAAAGTCCCCACAGGACTCATTCTGAATACGCCCGTTCAGATCAACTTTCTGAGCAAATCTCTCCCGGATTTGTGGAGATGAGTCTTGGGGACATTCACATTCGCCTAAAACCAGAGAAATTATTGTAGCAGCTTCTAGTACAGCACAGGAAGAGAGAGAAGAACACTGTTAAAAAAAAAAAAATTGTGGTATTCCTCTGCATTCTCCAGGGCCCCTGAAAATACACAGTGTGCTTTTATGGATGACTTCTGAATTTCCATTTTAATAAAATAAATGTAGACATTTGCGGATAATAGCCGTGTTCAATATTTATGAAGTGTCTTTTTAGAATAAATTCAGAAATTCTGTATTAATCATTACAACCATTACACTCCACTAGCATATAAATAACAAACGAAACGCCATTTATTTTTTGAAAAACCCGTAATGAAAAGCAGCTGAGGACCCAATTTCATGTCTGAGGAATTCATCCTTCCGGAGGCGGATTCATGGGATTTTGAAAGAGACGTTCGCATCGTACCCAGCACCCGAAATATAGTTGCGGTAATAGCATTTCTCCCCCACGTAGAAGTGAATAAGCAGTTTTTTATTTAAGGCAGGGAACGACGCCCAGAGAAAAAATGGAGAAAAAAAGTGGATAAAAAGTGAAGTTTACTTGAATGAGTGGGGAGTTTAAAAAAGGAAACGTTATAGCCACAGCCTGGGCAATATGGTGAAACCCCATCTCTACTAAAAACAAAAAAATCAGGCCGGGTGCAGTGGCTCAAGCCTATAATCCCAGCACTTTGGGAGGCCGAGGCGGGCAGATCACCTGAGGTCGGGAGTTGGAGACCAGCCTGGCCAAGATGGAGAAACCCCGTCTCTACTAAAAACACAAAAATTAGCTGGGCACGGTGGCACACACCTGTAATCCCATCTACTCGGGAGGCTGAGGCAGGAGAATTGCTTGAACCCGGGAGGCGGAGGTTGCGGTGAGCCGAGATCACGCCACTGCCCTCCAGTCTGGGTGACAGAGCAAGGTTCTGTCTCAAAAAAATAATAACGAATTAATAAATTTATTAAAAAACAAGGCCAGGTGCAGTGGCTCATGCCTGTCACCCCAGCACTTTGGGAGGCCGAGGTGGGCAGATCACCTGAGGTCGGGAGTTTGAGACCAGCCTGGCCAGGATGGAGAAACCCCGTCTCCACTAAAAACACAAAAATTATCTGGGCACGGTGGCACACGCCTGTAATCCCAGCTACTTGGGAGACTGAGGCAGGAGAATCGCTTGAACCAGGGAGGCAGAGGTTGCAGTGAGCTGTGATCACGCCACGGAACTCCAGCCTGGGAGACAGAGCAAGAGTCAGTGTTTAAAAGAAGGAGGCCGGGCGCGGTGACTCACACAGTAATCCCAGCACTTTTGGAGGCCGAGGCGGGTGGATCACATGAAATCAGGGGTTTGACAGCCGCCTGCCCAACATGGTGAAACTCTGTCTCTAGTAAAAATACAAAAATTAGCCAGGCATGGTGGTGGTGCACCTGTAGCCCCAGCTACTTGGGAGGCTGAGGCAGGAGAATCACTTGAACCCGGAAGATGGACATTGCAGTGAGCAGAGATCGTGCCACTGCACTCCGGCCTGGGCGACAGAGTGAGACTTCATCTCAAAACAGAACGAAACAAACAGAAACACATTTGGTGCGACCCTGGGAGGCGCTTTACCCAGAATGGAGTCTGAGATTCAAGTGTCTCAGGGCCACGCTCCGTCTGGAGGGTTTCGGGGAAGGTCCCTCCTGCCTCTCCCAGCTCCTGGGGGTTCCAGCATCCCTGGGCTTGCGGCCCCATCACTGCAGCCTCTGCCTGATTCAAAGGTTCTTGGGTTAGAATATGAACATATCTTTGGGGAAGTCCCATAGTTCAGTCCAATTCAACTGTATCCAGTTCCCTCCGGAGGGTCTAGGGGAGGGTCCCTCCTGCCTCTCCCAGCTCCTGGGGGCTCCAGCATCCCTGGGCTTGCAGCCCCATCACTCCAGCCTCTGCCTCTGTCCCCACGTGGCCTCCTCCTCTGTGTCTGTGTCCCCTCTTCTATCTCTTAGAAGGACACCTGTCATTCCGTTTAGGGGACACCCAGATGATTCAGGATGAAATCATCACATGTTCTTTGTCTAAGTCACAGGTTCTAAATGGACGTAGCTGGGGCCGAGCTTCCCCATCGCACTGTACGAGATATTCCGAAACCCACGCCGGACCCAGAACACAGCAGATTAAAGCAGAAACAGACTCATCTGTTTCCCGCTAAGTGCATGGATTTTTTTCTTTGTTTTCAATTAGCATTTTTTCTTGCTGTAGTTTTTAAAATTACACTTTAAGTTCTGGGCTGCATGTGCGGAACGTACAGGTTTGTTACACAGGTAGACACATGTGCCATGGTGGTTTGCTGCATCCATCCCCCTGTCATCTACGTTAGGTATTTCTCCTAATGCTCTCCCTCCCCTAGCCCCCCACCCCCTGCTATCCCGCCCCAATACCCCCACTCCCTGCTATCCCTCCCCTAAACCCCCCACCCCCTGCTCTCCCTCCCCAATCACCCCACCCCCTGCTATCCCTCCCCAATCCCCCCACCCCCTGCTATCCCTCCCCTAAACCCTCCCACCCCCTGCTATCCCTCCCCTAAACCCTCCCACCCCCTGCTATCCCTCCCCTAAACCCTCACACCCCCTGCTATCCCTCCCCTAAACACCCCCACCCCATGCTCTCCCTCCCCTAGACCCCCACCCCACAGCTCCAGTGTGTGATGCTCCCCTCCCTGTGTCCGTGTGTTCTCATTGTTCAACTCCCACTTATGAGTGAGAACATGCGGTGTTTGCTTTTCTGTTCTTGTGTCACTTTGCTGAGAAGGACGGTTTCCAGCTTCACCCATGTCCCTTTTTATCCTAAATTATGACGCTTTTAAAGACAAATGTAACATAATGTTTGTTGCTGATATTCACCGTTAGCGGCTACACAGACGCAGTAAATTCTCTGAAACAAAATTTAAATGTGGGCTTAATGAACCCCACAGTCTGGGTGTATATTAAGGTTTTACATCAGTCGGCTGCGGTTTAATCTCAACAGACGTCACAGAATTCACAGGGCCTGGAAATTTGCTGAAATGCTCCCGGTGCTAGAGCTCTGGATTCACAGCTGTGTGGGCTGAATGATGTCTTGTGAAATGTCACCTCTGCCTGGAGCCTGTGACTGGAAGGGGGTGTTTTTGGGAAATGGAGATACAGATGCAGAGGAGAAGGCCAGGTGGAGATAGACAGAGAAAGAGGCTGGAGTGATGGGACCACAAGCCCGGGGATGCTGGAGCCCCCAGGAGCTAGGAGAGGCAGGAAGACCCTCCCCTAGAGATTTTGAAAGGAACCAGATACAACTGAAGTGGATTGAACTATGATACTCCCAAGAGATGTGTCCATATCTTAACCCCGGACCCTGTGAATGGGACCTTATTTGGAAATAGACTCTATAAATGGGACCTTATTTGGAAATACCATCTGTGTAGATGTAATTAAGTCAAAAACCTTGAGATGAGATTAGAATCAACTCTAAATACAATGACACATGTCCTTTTAAAAGATGGAAGAGCAGATACAAACGCAGAGGAGAAGGTCATATGGTGACAGACAGAGGCAGAGGCTGGAGTGATGGGGCCACAAGCCCAGGGATGCTGGAGCCACCAGTTGCTGGGACAGGCGGGAAGGAGCCTCCCCTAGAGCTTTCAAAATGAACCAGATGCAACTGAAGTGGACTGAACTATGATACCCCCAATAGATGTGGCCACATCTTACCCCCAGACCCCGTGAATGGAACCGAACCTTGACATGAGATGACTCTAGATTACAATCAGCTCTAAATGCAATGACACACGTCCTTTTAAAACACAGAAGAGGATTTTCTCAAAGATTCAACAGCCCTTTATGCTAAAAACCCTCAATAAACTAGGTATCGACGGAACGTATCTCAAAATAATAAAAGCTATTTACGACAAACCGACAGCCAATATCATACTGAATGGGCAAAAACTGGAAGCATTCCCTTTGAAATCTGGCACTAGACAAGGATGCCCTCTCTCTCCACTCCTATTCAATATAGTACTGGAACTTCTAGCCAGAGCAATCAGGCAAGAAAAAGAAATAAAGGGTATTCAATTAGGAAAGGAGGAAGTCAAACTGTCTCTATTTGCAGACGACATGATTGTATATCTCGAAGACCCCCTCATCTCAGCCCAAAATCTCCTGAAACTGATAAGCAACTTCAGCAAAGTCTCAGGATACAAAATCAAGGTGCAAAAATCCCAAGCATTCCTATACACCAATAACAGACTTAAAGAGAGCCAAATCAAGAATGAACTGCCATTCACAATTGCTACCAAGAGAATAAAATACCTAGGAATACAACTAACAAGGAACATAAAGGACCTCTTCAAGGAGAACTACAAACCACTGCTCAACGAAATAAGAGAGGACACAAACAGATGGAAAAACATTCCATGTTCATGGTTAGGAAGAATCAATATCATGAAAATGGCCATACTGCCCAAAGTAATTTACAGATTCAACGCTATCCCCATCAAGCTACCAATGACCTTCCTCACAGAACTGGAAAAAACCACCTTAAACTTCATATGGAACCAAAAGAGAGCCCGCATAGCCAAGTCAATTCTAAGCAAAAAGAACAAAGCGGGAGGCATCACGCTACCGGACTTCAAACTATACTACAAGGCTACAGTAATCAAAACAGCATGGTACTGGTACCAAAACAGAGATATAGACCAATGGAAGTTCAGTGAAGTCTCAGGATAGAAAATCAATGTGCAGAAATCACAAGCATTCCCGTACACCAATAACAGACTTTAAGAGAGCCAAAATAAATAAATAAATAAAATAAAATAAAATAAAGAAGAGGAGATACAGACACACAGCAGAAGGTCACATGGGGACAGGCAGAGGCAGAGGCTGCAGTGATGGGGCCGCAAGCCCAGGGATGCTGGAGCCCCCAGGAGGTGGGAGAGGCAGGAAGGAGCCTCCCCTGAGACACTTCAGTCTCAGAGTCCTGGTCTCCAGGACTGGGACAGGGTAAGCTTCTGATGGTGTCAGATCGCCTCAGTTTAATGTCATTTGTGGCAGCAGCCTCCGAAAATCACGGGATGTCTTAAATACACGCTCGGTGCCACAAAGAATTATCAGTCCTGAGACAGAGGATCTCTCAGCAACGCAGTTTTTACGTCCCAGGCTGCAGGGAGGGGACCCTCGCTAGCCATCGTGCCACGAGAGTACAATGAACAAAGGAAAACACGCACATTTATCCCTGACGCGTGTGGGGTCGTCCTTCCTGCAGTGTCTGATCTCCGTGGGCCGGAGCCGGACCTCACCATCTAAACTAAAACCCGAACGGCTGACAACTTAAAACTTTTCTAAACAGGTGAGAGACATGGAGAGCTGGGACATGACTGTGAGCACGTCCAGCACAGACATCTCGGTGAAAGTACAAGGACGTAGGCAGGGCGCGGTGGCTCACGCCTGTCATCCCAGCACTTTGGGAGGCCGAGGCAGGTGGATCACGAGGTCAAGAGATCGAGACCATCCTGGCCAACATGGTGAAACCCCGTCTCTACTAAAAATACAAAAAATTAGCTGGGCATGGTGGTGCATGCCTGTAGTCCCAGATACTCAGGAGGCTGAGGCAGGAGAATTGCGTGAACCTGGGAGGCGGAGGTTGCGGTGAGCCGAGATCGGGCCATTGCACTCCAGCCTGGGTAACAAGAGTGAAACTCTGTCTCAAAAAAAAAAAAAAAGAAAGAAAGAAAGTACAAGGACGTAGAATGTTCTATGTGCCTGTGAGCATGGCGTGTCTAACAGCTACAGAAGACGGGGCTTCACAGAGTTATTACCACAGTTATTCTTTACGGAGAAAGTTTGAAGAGAAGCTTTTCTACTTCCCACAGGTGATAACAGGAGTCTGTCTCTTTCACGGGACACAGTCCAGCTGCCACAACCAACGAGCAGCGTTCTGTATTTATTTATTTTTTATTTTTGAGATGGAGTCTCGGTCTGTCCCCCAGGCTGGAGTGCAGTGGCGTGATCTCGGCTCACCGCAGCCTCCGCCTCCTGGGTTCAAGCGATCCTCCTGCCTCAGCCTCCCGAGTAGCTGGGATTGCAGGTGCCCGCCACCACGCCTGGGTAGCCACTGAGATTCTAGTTCCTGGTGTTCCTGCACTCAGAATATCTGCCTGGGTAATTTATTCCACATTCATCATGCTCCTGTGCTCGGCGGCTGTGACTGGCTAATTTATTCCAGGAACCACAGGCCACGAAGGGCAGCCCTTCTGGTCCTGACTGAGGGATCATTGGGTTAGCGACTCCCCGGTCTCATTAGCGCCCCTTCTGAATTACATTAAGTGGCCGAGGCCCCCCAGAAATGTGATAAGAGACCCACGTGTGTGATATGCACGTAGCTAATCGGATTTCGCAAATCACGTTACCAGTCCAAGGAACAGGTTTTCCACTGATACAGCAGCAGATACAGAGCCCTGCCTGGAGGCAGCGGATTCTGTTCAATGTCTCGCCGTCATGCCTGGTCATCGTCTTCTTCTGCTGCTTCTCCTACTTCTGTTTCTTATTCTTCCTCTTCCTCTCCCTCCTCCTCCTCTTCCTCCTCCTCCTTCTCCTCTTCCTCCTTCTCCTCCTCCTCCTCCTTCTCCCAAAGTGCTGGGATTACAGGCACCCACCAGCACGCGCGGCTAATTTTCGTATTATTAGTACAGATTGGGTTTTCCCGTGTTGGCCAGCCTGTCCCGAACTCCTGACCTCAGGTGATCCGCCCACCTCAACCTCCCAAAGTGCTGGGATGACAGCCGTGAGCCACCATGTGAACAGTCACAGAGGAAGCAAATTTTGATTCTTTGCAATGCTGACTTCGGTGGGCAGGGAAAGGAGCCGGGAGAGGTTTTTGTGGGTTGCCAGAGACCTGCTGCCTAGAACCTATTCCTGGCTCTGCCCGTTCTCGAAGCTGAGGTGTGATGTCAGTTGTACATCTTGACCTCACCCCTCTCAAATCAGGCATAATAAAGACCTGTAACCCATAATAAGTTCTAGGCATCCCTAGGATAACCCATTTATGTAAGTGTGTAGGGCTGGGTGCAGTGGTTCACACCCATAACCCCAGCACTTTGGGAGGCTGAGGCAGGCAGATCACCTGAGGTCAGGGGTTCGAGAGCAGCCTGGCCAACATGGAGAAACCCCCGTCTCTACTAAAAATACAAATATCAGTCTGGGCACAGTTGCTCACGCCTATAATCCCAGCAGTTTGGGAGACAGAGGCAGGTGGATCACCTGAGGTCAGGAGTTCGAGACCAGCCTGGGCAACAAGGTGAAACCCTGTCTCTACTAAAAATTCAAAAATTACCCTGGGGTGGTGGTGGGCGCCTGTAATCCCAACTACTCAAAAGCCTGAGGCAGGAGAATGGCTTGAACCCGGGAGGCAGAGGTTGCAGTGAGCCAAGATCACGCCACTGCACTCCAGCCTGGGCAACAGAGCGAGACTCTATCTCAAAAAAGAAAAATGCATAAAAATAAAATTACAAAGATTAGCCGGGCGTCGCGGCAGGCACATGTAATCCCAGATACTCGCCAGGCTGAGGCAGGAGAATTGCTTGAACCCCGGGGGGCGGAGGTTGCAATGAGCTGAGATTGCACCACTGCACTCCAGCCGGAGCAACAGAGAGAGACTCTGTCTGAAGAAAACAATAAAATACACAGAAAACAAACAAACAAAAAAAGGTGCTTGGCACAGGAAAGCTCCTTGGAAGTGTTTATACGCATCACCTGACATCATATGAAGTGTGTTCTGTGTGTGATGCTTCCCTGACTATGACGGTCGGTCCTTGCAGGAGTCCTGAGAGTGTGACCTCTTCCGTTCATTCTCTGGCAGAGAGGACAGGAGGAGGCACCCGATAGGCTCGGGGATAGTTTCTGGACTCTTTTTCTTTTCTGTTTTTTTTTTTTTTTTTTTTGAGACAGAGTTTTCCTCTGTCTCTGGGGTTCAAGAGATTCTCCTGCCTCAGCCTCTGGGGTAGCTGGGATTACGGGCACCCGCCACCACGCCCGGCTAATTTTTGTATTTTCAGTAGAGTTGGGATTTTGCCATGTTGGCCAGGCTGGTCTTGAACTCCTGACTTCAAGTGATCCTCCTGCCTCAGCCTCTCAGGTAGCTGGTCTTACAGGTGTCAGCCACTGATTCTGCCTAATTTTTGTGTTTTTTTTTTTTGAGATGGAGTCTCGCTCTGTCACCCAGGCTGGAGTGCAGTGGCGTGATCTTGGCTCACCGCAACCTCCGCCTCCCGGGTTCAAGCGATCATCCTGCCTCAGCCTTCTGAGTAGCTGGGATTACAGGCACATGACACCACGCCCGGCTAATTTTTTGTATTTTTATTTTTATTTATTTATTTATTTATTTTTTTGAGATGGATTCTTGCTCTGTTGCCCAGGCTGGAGTGCATTGGTGCAATCTGGGCTCACTGCAACCTCCGCCTCCCGGGTTCAAGCGATTCTCCCGCCTCAGCCTTCCAAATAGCTGGGATTACAGGCACCCACCACCACACCCGGCTAATTTTTGTATTTTTAGTAGAGACGGTTTTTTGCCGTGTTGGTGAGGCTGGTTTCGAACTCCCGACGTCAGGCGATCCACCTGCCTCGGCCTCCCAAAGTGCTGGGAAGACACGTGTGAGCCACCGCCCCCAGCCACCATGTGTTTTTACAGGAAAGAGCCATGATCTCCACGCCACTGCATTTACCAAGCACACATAAGTGGGTTTTCTTACAGGGAGCCTTCCCAGATTTTTCTCTCTGTTTTCTGCCCAGATGTTCCAAAACTGTGTGCCCCAGAGCAGAGGGTGAAGAATTTCCGACTGTTGAAACGTGAGCCTGTATGCATCGTTGCACAGGTCTGTTTATCTGTTTATTTATTTTTTCCTGAGGGACACTCAGGGTGTGTTCTGCCTCCCTGCGTCTGCCTTCTGACGAAATGGGGTGAAAATTGAGGACCTGAAAGACCCTCAAAGGGAAGGAGCCCCAGAAGTGTGACCTCCACCTCCTCGTTCAAATGCAAAAGAGATCCTGGCTGTTATTTTCCCGATCGACCACCCAGCGAGCTTTGGGCATGCAAATCTTTTCTTTTCTGTTCTTTTTGAGACAGAGTCTTTCTCTGTCACCCAGGCTGGAGTGCAGTGGCGACATCTCAGCTCACTTCAACCTCCGCCTCCCGGGTTCAAGCCATTCTCCTGCCTCAGCCTCCTGAGTAGCTGTGATTACAGTCGCCCGCCACCACGCCTGGCTGATTTTTGTATGTTTAGTAGAGACGTGGTTTCACCACGTTGGCCAGGCTGGTGTCGAGATCCTGACCTCGTGATCCGCCCGCCTCTGCCTCCCAAAGGGCTGGAATTACAAGCGTGAGCCAGTGGTCCCTGCCTATATTTAAAACTTCACAAGGTGTAGAGGCCTGGCTATTTTGTGTGTCGTTAGCAGAGATGGGGTTTCACCGTATTAGCCGGGATGGTCTGCGTGTCTTGACCTGGTGATCGGCACAACTGGGCCTCCCAAAATGCTGGGATCACAGCTCTAAGCCACCACGCCCGGCCAGAAACCCTCTTTTTGACCCCAGAGCTTCCTAAATGGCCGCCTCGATCCCCTCCTGGCGTTCCAGGCTCCAGAACAGCACATAACCCCGTCAACAGGCCACACGGCCCCACCGGTAACTCGATTGAGGACACCCCCTTCACACTTCGGCCACGCAGACGTCCAGAAGTAAATTCTCAAAACTTCATTTCGATGCCATCAGACCCTGAAACCGATAGGGATCAATGATCCACACCCCACCCTTCAAGGCACACCCGGGAGAATGGGGTGGGGGTCACAGGGAAGGCCTTCTGAGGCCGCAGACACACAGCTCCGGGTTCACATCCGCCGTGTCTGTGTGTGTGTCCAAATTAATTTCCACGTCACCTCCAAATTCAATTAGAGGGGGACCCCGTGTCACGGGGAAAGCCTCAGACGTCCCCTCTCCTGACAGATCCCCGTGGACGCCCTGCGTATCAAGCCGTGGTGTCGGGCTCTGCTAATCTCCTCACTAATTCCCAATTACCGTGAAATGAAGTCATAAATCACACAGACAGAGGATCGATACAAATGTGGTTTTCTGGGTGATTGGCAGCCTCCTGAAAGGTTCCCTGTAAGTTGGTTTAAGGTGAGAGGTCTTCCGAGGCAGGGGAGGGACCTGGAGATGCAGGGGGAGGCCTCTGCGTCTCCGATCACGCCTTGGGGGATAGAAGTCAGCACAGACAAGCCCCCATTTCAATGACAAACAAATTAAATTCCTCCCCGCCCGAGCCACGGACACCATTTAAATGTTTCATTGAAACCAGAGCGTCCGCAGACAAATGGTCCCCTGATTGTATGAAAATAGACTGCCCGTCTCGGCACAGAAATAAATTTGTGTCACTCCGGATCTGCGTTTGTCTGTGATGTCATTCACCCCGGCCCACGGATGAAACGCCGGCTCCATGCAAGGGGCAGGGAAGGCGCTGGGGGCTTTCAGGGGTTGGGTGGAAAGGGGGCTGCGGGCGGGGAGGCGCCGGACTCACCCAGTTATTAATTTGCAGCCTGTGACTTTTACATTCATGAGGCCAAGATTGAAATGTAAATGCATCTCAAAAAAAAAAAAAACCTGTTCAGCGGTACCCAGCGTCCGACCCACGGTGTCACAGATTCCAGGAGGAACCGGAAAATACTGATCACTCGGAGAGATGACAGCGCTGAGCATCCATCGCCGGCCTCGGGGGCAATAAATATGATGGATCCCGGAGACCTGGGGCAGAAATGGGAACAGAGATGCCTGCAGGGCGACCTGTTGTCCAGAACACAAGCTGCTTCGTGCTTTTCACCGGATTCCTCTCCTCTCTGGCCTTCTCCGGGCCAGGATTTAAACACTGCCTTACTTTCGTGTGGTTTATTTTGTTTGGTTTTCGAGACCGAGACTCACTCCGTCGCCCAGGCTCGAACTCCTGACCTCAGGTGGTCCACCCGCCTCGGCCTCGGAAAATGCTGGAACTCCAGGCGTGAGCCACCGCGCCCGCCCGCCCAGTAGAGACGGGTTTCTTCACGTTCGTCACGCTGGTCTTGAACTCGTGATCTCAGGTGATCCAGCCACCTTGGCCTCCCAAAGCGCTGGGATTACACTTTTGTTTTTTTTGAAACGGAGTCTCGTTCTGTCGCCCAGGCTGGAGTGCAGTGGCGCGATCTCGGCTCACAGCAGCCTCTGCCTCCCGGGTTCAAGTGATTCTCCCGCCTCGGCCTCCTGAGTAGCTGAAATTACAGGCACCCGCCACCGCACCCCGCTAATTTTTGTATTTTTAGTAGAGACAGGGTTTCACCACATTGGCCAGGCGGGCCTCGAACTCCCGACCTCAGGTGATCCGCCCACCTCTGCCTCCCAAAGTGCTAGGATGACAGGAATGAGTCAGTGCACCCGGACCATTTTTTTTTTTACAATCTTGGCAGAGTGCAGTGGCTCACACCTGTCATCCCAGCCCTTTGGGATGACTCACTGAGGTCGTGAGTTCAAGACCAGCCTGGCCAACATGGTGAAATCCTGTCTTTACTGATAATACAAAAATTAGCCAGGCGTGGTGGTGGGCACCTGTCATCCCGGGTACTCGGGAGGCTGAGGCAGGAGAATCACTTGAACCCGGGAGGTGGAGGCTGCAGTGAGCTGAGATCGCGCCACTGCACTCCAGCCTGGGCCACAGAGGGAGACTCTGTCTCAAAAACGAAAAAAAAAAAGGTGTTTTTTTTTCAAAATCTCAATTTATCTCCTCCCTGAGTCCCCCGGTCCCCGTTTGGGAGTTTTGGGGGCGTGACGGCCGCCTCTCTCCGTGCTGACAGATGGAGGCCCACACGGCTTGCCGTGGGGAAGGCGGCCGGAGAGGTCAGTCGCTCAGTCCTCCAGGGGCCTTCTTGGCTCACTAATGGTTTTTACGTTTTAATTGAGCGGCTCAGACTGTGTGTTGAAAAGCAAACAAAAGGCACAGAGGATTGATCTCAAGCCTCGGGGGAGGGCAGTCCGGCTGAGCTGCAGAAGGGACTGCAGCGGGGAGGCTGGGGGAAGAAAGGCTTGTGACGGGTGAGTCCTTCTGAGGGGCTCCCCTGCCCAACACAGTCACGGGGCCTTAGTATGTTCCCATTAAGCCACAAAGAACAAGACTTTCTTATTTTTTTTTTTTTTTTGTGACGGAGTCTCGCTCTGTCTCCCAGGCTGGAGTGTAATGGCACCATCTCGGCTCACTGCAGCCTCCTCCTCCCAGGTTCAAGCAATCCTCCTGCCTCAGTCTCCCGAGTAACTGGGATGACAGTTGCCACCACCACATCCAGCTAATTTTTGTATTTTTTTAGTAGACACGGGGCTTCACCAGGTTGGCCAGGCTGGTCTCGAACTCCTGACCCCAAGTGATCCACCTGCCCTGGCTTCCCAAAGTGCTGGGATTGCAGGCGTGAGGCACCATTTTTTGTTTTTTTTTTTTTTATTTTTGGGATGCAGTCTGGCTCTGGCGCCCAGGCTGGACTGCAGTGGTGAGATCTCAGCTCACTGCAAACTCCACTTCCCATGTTCAAGCGATTCTCCTGCCCCAGCCTCCAGATTACAGGCACGCGCCACCATGCCCAGCTAATTTTGATATTTTTTGTGCAGACGGGGTCTAACCATGTTGACCACGATGGTCTCAAACTCCTAACCTCCGGATCTGCCCACTTCAGCCTCCCAAAGAGCTGGGATTACAGGCGTGAGCCAACTTGACCCAGCCAGGCAGTTTTTAAAACTGTCAGATTCTCCCAGCACTTCGGGAGGCCGAGGCGGGTGGGTCACGAGGTCAAGAGATCGAGACCATCCTGGTCAACATGGTGAAACCCCGTCTCTACTAAAAATACAAAGAATTAGCTGGGCACGGTGGCGCGTGCCTGTAATCCCAGCTACACGGGAGGCTGAGGCAGGAGAATCGCCTGAACCCAGGAGGCGGAGGTTGCGGTGAGCCGAGATCGCGCCATTGCACTCCAGCCTGGGTAACAAGAGCGAAACTCGGTCTCAAAAAAAAAAAAAAAAACCTGTCAGATTCTTGCCCAGTGCGGGGTCTCACGCCTGTAACCCCAGCACTTTCGGAGGCCGAAGCGGATGAATCATGAGGTCAGGAGTTCGAGACCAGCCTGGCCAACATAATGAAACCCCGTCTTTACTAAAAATACAAAACTTTGCTGTGCGTGGTGGCGGGCGCCTGTAGTCCCGGCTACTCGGGAGGCTGAGGCAGGAGAATCGCTTGAACCCGGGAGGCAGAGGTTGCAGTGAGCCAAGATCACACCATTGCACTCCGGCCTGGGTGACAGAGTGAGATTCCATCCCAAAAAACAGGTGCAGTGGCTCACACCTGGCTGACGTGGGTGGATCAGGAGGTCAGGGGTTCGAGACCAGCCTGGCCAACATGGTGAAACCCCGTCTCTCTCAGAAATACAAAACTTAGCCGGGCATGGTGGTGCGTGCCTGTAATCCCAGCTACTCGGGACGCTGAGCCAGGAGAATCACTTGAACCCGGGAGGCGGAGGTTGCAGTGAGCCGAGATCACACCATTGCACTCCAGCCTGGGTGACAGAGCGAGACTCCATCCCGAAAAATAAAAACCATTGCCGTGGCTCATGCCTGTCATCCCAGTACTTTGGGAGGCTGAGGCAGGTGGATCACGAGGTCAGGAGTTCGAGACCAGCCTGACCAACATGGTGAAACCCCGTCTGTTTTAGAAATATAAAACTTAGCCGGGCGTGGTGGCGGGCGCCTGTAATCCCAGCTACTCGGGAGGCTGAGGCGGGAGAATCACTTGAACCCGGGAGGGAGAGGCTGCCATGAGCCAAGATCACACCACTGCACTCCAGCCTGGGCAACAGAGCAAGACTCTGTCTCAAAGAAACAAAACACAAGAAATCAAACAAACAACAACCACTCCCCCCCCAAAAAAAAACACATGCAATTGTTTAGAACGCCATTGGGGTCTGGAATTTGTCTGTTTCCTGCATTTCTCAAGCTCTGCTATTCCCACTGAGAAAAAGAAAACAGTCAGGGTTCTGGAGGGCTGATAAGTTTCACGCTTTCTTCACTGCTCCGACGTCCACCAGCAGGTGGCTTCTTCTTTTTTGTTTTGAGACAGAGTCTCGCTCTGTCGCCCAGGCTGGACTGCAGTGACGTGATCTCAGCTCACTGCGACGTCCGCCTCCCGAGTTCAAGCGATTCTCCTGCCTCAGCCTCCGGAGTAGCTGGGATCCCAGGCATTTACAACGTCCCCATCTGCCTGCCTCGGACTCCCAAAGTGCTGAGATTACAGGCGTGAGCCATCGTGCTTGGCTATTTTTTGGGTTTTTTAAATCCAAATGTAGACGCTTGGCTGATAAGCTTCATATTCGATAGCAGAGACTTTGAACCAACCCGAATGCCCATCCATGAAAGGCTGGATAAAGAAAACGTGGCACGTAGACACCAGGGAATACTATGCAGCCATGAAGAAGGATGCGTTCATGTCTACTTTGCAGGGACATGGAAACCGTCATTCTCAGCAAACTGACACAGGAACAGAAAACCAAACACCACATGTTCTCACTCATAAGTGGGAGTTGAACACATGTACACAGGGAGGGGAGCATCACACACCGGGGTCTGTCAGAGTGTGGGGGGCTGGGGGAGGGATAACAGGGGGTGGGGGGCTAGGGGAGGGATAACAGGGGGTGGGGGGATTGGGGAGGGATAGCCGGGGGTGGAGGCTAGGGGAAGGATAACAGGGGGTGGGGTGCCAGGGTAGGGATAACATGGGGTGGGGGGCTAGGGGACGGATGGCAGGGAGTGGGTGGCCAGGTGAGGGATAGCAGCGGGTGGGGGTTAGGGGAGGGATAGCGGGGTGTGGGGGGATGGGGAGGGATAGCAGGGAGTGGGGTTGGGGAGGGATAACAGGGGGTGGGGGCTAGGGGAGGGATAGCAGGGGGTGGGATTAGGGGAGGGATAACAGCGGGTGGGGGGCTACGGGAGGGATAGCAGCGGGTGGGGGTTAGGGGAGGGATAACAGCGGGTGGGGGGCGAGGGGAGGGATAGCAGGGGGTGGGATTAGGGGAGGGATAACAGGGGGTGAGGGGCTAGGGGAGGGATAGCAGGGGGTGGGATTAGGGGAGGGATAACAGCGGGTGGGGGGCTAGGGGAGGGATAGCAGGGGGTGGGATTAGGGGAGGGATAACAGCGGGTGGGGGGCTAGGGGAGGGATAGCAGGGGGTGGGGGGATGGGGAGGGAGAGCAGGGAGTGGGAGGATTGGGGAGGGATAAAATTAGGAGAAATACCTAATGCTGATGACGGGCGGATGGATGCAGCAAACCACCCTGGCACGTGTGTCCCTGTGTAACAAACCTGCACGTTCTGCATATGGACCCCAGGACCTAAAGTATAATTTAGAAAAAGAAAGGAATGCACTTTGGCGATATCTATGAAAAATTGTTCAAAAAAGATAAGACTATGCAAAAAAGAAGTGAAATAAAGAGAAGTCACCTTGCAAGGACAGGCAGGGAGATGGTCCGTTCAGGGAGCACGTGTTCCTGGGACAGGCAGGGCGGGCAGGCGTAGGGTCCAGCCTTCATAGGTATTGTGGGTTTTCTGTACGGGTGTGGATATGGGAGACTGCAGAAATAAATACTCAAGACATGGAGGTGAAGAGAAAGAGAGTTTCTCCGTGTACGACCCTCTAGTAGTCACAGCCAGGTTGTGGCCGCGCACGCCGGGACACTCTGACTTTTATTAGCTACAAAACATGGGGGCCCCGGGCTCGTCGAGTGAGAACACAGGCCTCAGGAATTTCAGAAGAGGAACAGCTGCAGTGCAGGAGTCGGGAGTGGTCTCCAGCTCGCCCGCCCGAGGACAGGGTTGTTCACTTCCAAGGTCTGCTGAGTAGGAGGCCTCTCCCCAAGCAGTGATGTTAGATGCAGAGATCTGAGGTGGCCCAACAGGTGCTCTCTGCTGACCTCCAGCAGCTACACGTATGAAAGCTCTCACCTCCTGGCCACATCCCAGTGTCCCTCATCAGTCCCTGATCACAGCAGCTCAAAGCGCCGAGATTATCGTGCATAAAGTACACGTTCAATAGTCAATAAGACTAACATCTAATCACTCACGATACTGAATGTTCAATAAGACTAACATCTAATCACTCAGGATACCTAATATTCAATAAGACCAATATCTAATCACTCATGATACTTAATACTCAGTAAGACTAACATCTAATCAATCATGATACCTAATATTCAATAAGACTAATATCTAATCACTCACAATACTGAATGTTCAATAAGACTAACATCTAATCAATCATGATACCTAATATTCAATAAGACTAATATCTAATCACTCATAATACATAATATTCAATAAGACCAGTATCTAATCACTAATGATATTTAATAGTCAATAAGACTAACATCTAATCACTCATGATACTGAATATTCAATAACACTAATATCTAATAACTTGTGATACTTAATATTCAATAAGACCAATATCTAATCTAGTCTATCTATGTATCTATGTCTCTATCTTTCTATCTATCCATCTATCACCATTATGTATGTATATATGTATGTATCTATCTATCTATCTATCTGTGTGTCTTTGTATCTATCTCTCTATGTGTCTATGTATCTATGTATCTGTCTGTCTGTCTATGTGTCTATTTATCTATCTATGTATCTATCTGTGTATCTATCTATCTATGTGTCTGTCTATCTATCCATGTATCTGTCTGTCTGTCTGTGTATCTATCTATCTATCTATATGTCTATGTATCTCTCTATCTATGTATCTATCTGTCTGTCTATCAATGTATCTATCTGTCTGTCTATGTATTTATCTATGTATGTATGTATCTATCTATCTATCTATATGTCTCTCTTTGTATCTATCTCTCTATCTATGTCTCTGTGTACCTATGTATCTATGTGTCTATCTATCTGTCTATCTATCTATGTATCTATCTATCTATGTATCTATTTATGTATCTCTCTGTCTGTCTATCTATGTATCTATTTATCTATGTGTGTGTCTATGTATCTATATATCATCTGTCTGTATAGTATGTATCTATGTATCTATCTATCTATCTATATATCTGTCCATCTATCTATATATCTATCTGTCTATATATCTATCTGTCTGTCTTTGTATCTATCTCTCTATCTATGTGTCTATCTATGTATCTATGTGTCTATCTATCTGTCTATGTGTCTATGTATCTATGTATCTGTCTATCTATCTATCGATGTATCTATCTGTCTATTTATGTGTCTATCTATGTATGTATCTATCTCTCTATCAATGTGTCTGTCTATCTATGTATCTATGTGTCTGTCTATGTGTCTATCTATCTATGTATCTATCTGTCTATCTATGTATCTATTTATCTATGTGTGTGTCTATGTATCTATATATCATCTGTCTGTATAGTATGTATCTATGTATCTATCTGTCTATCTGTCCATCTATCTATTTATCTATCTGTCTGTCTTTGTATCTATCTCTCTATCTATGTGTCTGTCTATCTATGTATCTATGTGTCTATCTATGTATCTATCTGTCTATCTATCTATGTATCTCTCTATTCATCTATGTGTGTGTCTATGTATCTATATATCATCTGTCTGTCTAGTATGTATCTATCTATCTTCCCCTCGCCTCCTGGCGTCACCCAGGAACTCCTGCCTGAACCCCACAGCGTCCAGGTAACCACCCCAACCACGCTGCCCCTGGCGCAGAACATCCCCCTCCGTCAGCCGGGTTTCGATCCTGCCGCATCACTAATCAGCACACGCATCCCGCTGGGGCCGGGCTCTCTCTTCCCTACTCCCCGGTCCATTATCTCCACTGCCGGTGTCTCAAAATATCTTTTTAATTGCTTATCAAATAGATAGTTATTGTATCATAAAATCTTCAAAGCCATTCCGCAGTCCCATCTTGTTGCCCAGATGAACTTTTATGGCATGATATATCACAATGGATTATGGTAATCGCCTCGTTAATAGCGACCGCGTGGCCCCTAAGAGCATTAAAAACCCACCAGCCTCCTCGGACCCGAGCCGGGGAGTGTTTTATATGGCAGGGAACCAGCCGCCGTCACGACAGGACGGGAGAATAATGGCAGACGCTCTGGAAAGTCCAGAAACACTCAGTTAAATTATTTATACATTAATCAAAAAGACTAATTGTTTTATGGATTCGTGATGAGTGACTGCTTGAATTCACAAGGACCCCAACCCCACCCCGCTCTCGGCCAGACAGAGTGACCGACCACAGCTCTGAAACGACAGCCTCAGGCCATGCCTCTGTGTAAATTTGAGCATAAAAATAAGGTCTGTCCCCGCTTCTGTCAATGGTATTCGGGAAACTGTGCGTTAAGCTCTCTTCCATCCAATATATGAAACAAATCTCCCCAACCTGCTCCAACGATCTTGCGACGTTGTTCATTCTGGAAAAGAAAAAAGAAAAACAAAAAGAAAAAAAAACACCCAGCCTGGCCGACACGCTGAAACCCCGTCTCTACTAAAAACACAAAAATTAGCCGGGCAGAGTGGCACGCACCTGTCATCCCAGCACTTTGGGAGACGGAGGCGGGCGGATCACCTGAGGTCGGGAGTTCAAGACCAGCCTGGCAAACATGGTGAAACCCCGTCTCTACTAAAAATTAAAAAAAAAAAAAAAATAGCTGGGCATGGTGTCAGGCGCCTGTCACCCTAGATACCGGGGAGGTTGAGGCAGGAGGATCGCTTGAACCCGAGAGGTGGAGGTTGCAGTGAGCCAAGATCTCACTGCTGTACTGCAGCCTGGGCGACAGACCAAGACTCTATGTCAAAAATATATATATATATATATATATGCCGGGCACGGTGGCTCACGCCTGTAACCCCAGCACTTTGGGAGGCCGAGGCGGGTGGATCACGAGGTCAAGAGATCGAGACCATCCGGGTCAACATGGTGAAACCCCGTCTCTACTAAAAATACAAAAAATTAGCTGGGCACGGTGGCGCGTGCCTGTAATCCCAGCTACTCGGGAGGCTGAGGCAGGAGAATTGCCTGAACCCAGGAGGCGGAGGTTGCGGTGAGCTGAGATCGCGCCGTTGCACTCCAGCCTGGGTGACAAGAGTGAAACTCCGTCTAAAAAAAAAAAAAAAATATATATATATATATATATATATACACACACACACACACACACACAGCAGTTGAGAAGCATATTTGTGTTAACAGGGCAAGTACAAGGATTTAATAAGGTAGCCAGAGGTTCTTCTCACGGCTCAGAGAAAAGCCATGTCCTCCCCGCCCCAGTGTGACGGTTACTACTGGATTGAAGGATGCAAAGTATCGATCCCGGGCGTGTCTGTGAGGCTGTTCCCGAAGGCGGTGAACGTTTGAGTCGGCGGCCTGACAAACCCAGAACCACCCTCAGTCTGGTGGGCACCATCCCCTCAGCTGCCGGAGAATATAAACCTGGCAGAAGAATACGAAAAGGTGAGACTGGCCTCTCCTCCCAGCCTCCATCTTTCTCTGCCACGCTGGAGGCTCCGTGCCCTCAAACGTCAGAGTCCCAGTTCTTCGGTTTCGGGGTGTGGGAGCTTGTGATTGTGTGAGTTCATACTTAATAAACTCCCGTTTATCTATCTGTCTGTCTATCTATCCATCTATCCATCCATCTATCTATATCTATCTATATCTATCTATCCATCTGTCAATCTATCATGTATCATCTATCTGTCTATATCTATCCATCTATCATCCATCTATCCATCTATCCATCCTTCTGTCTATCATCTATCTATATCCATCTATCTATCCATCTATCTATCATCTATCTATATCTATCTATTCATCTATCTATTCATCTATCAACCTATCATCTATCATCTGTCTGTCTATATCTATCCATCTATCATCCATCTATCCATCTATCCATCCTTCTATCATCTATCTATATCCATCTATCCATCTGTCTATCTATCCATCTATCCATCCATCTATCTATCATCTATCTATATCCATCTATCCATCTGTCAATCTATTATCTATCATATATCTGTCTATATCTATCCATCTAACTGCAGGCTTTGCAGTTACAAGGGTCCGAGGTGCTTCCTGCAGAAGAAACTTAAGAGCTTGTTTGCCCAATCCCACAGGTTGGCAGGGAACAGAAACGGTGCTACTCAGGTGTGAGTAGAAACCGTCCTTGGTCCCCTTGGTAAGGAGCTGTATTTAGCTGGGGTTTCTCATCCTTGAGAGCAGAGCGTGGAGGAGAATTGATGTCTAGGGTGTCAGGACTGGCTTTCCAGTCGCTGGAGAGAGAGAGCCATCTGCAGGGATGACCACCTGTTAGGACTGTCACCTTCAAGAAGACGGTGAGGCCAGCTCCTGCCACCCCTGCAGGGAGTGTGACCCCCAGGAGCACGTTCCCAGCCTGAAGGTGGGGTAGGTGGGGTCTCTGTGCCTGCCATGCTCCCGGGAACTTATCCACCAAAAACAGGGACTCGTCAAGCAGCTGCTCGCACTCACGCCTGACTATTGATCATCGATCAATTGATTGATCAATAATTGATTATGTGATACTGTGTAGGCGGGATAGGTAAAGAAACGGCTCACAGATGATTTTTAGGGCACTGAAACGTCTCTCTACAATTCTTTATTTTTCTTTTTTGAGATAGACTCTCCGTCCGTCACCCAGGCTGGAGTGCAGTGGCGTGATCTCAGCTCACCGCCTCCTCTGCCTCCCGGGTTCAAGAAATTCTCTGCCTCTGCCTCCCGAGTAGCTGTGATCACAAGTGCTTTTGCTTTTTTTTTTTTTTTTTTTTGTATATTTAGTAGAGACGGGGTTTCACTATCTTCGCCAGGCTGGTCTTGAACTCCCAACCTCGTGATCCGCCGTCCTTGGCCTCCCAAAGTGCTGGGATGACAGGCGTGAGCCACCGCTCCCAACTGTTTGGTATTTTCGGATACAGACAGGGTTTTTGCCATGTTGGCCAGGCTGGTCTTGAACTCCCAACCTCGTGATCCGCCCGCCTCGGCCTCCCAAAGTGCTGGGATGACAGGCGTGAGCCACCGCTCCCAACTGTTTTGTATTTTCGGATACAGACAGGGTTTTTGCCATGTTGGCCAGGCTGGTCTTGAACTCCCAACCTCGTGATCTGCCGTCCTCGGCCTCCCAAAGTGCTGGGATTACAGGCGTGAGCCACCGCTCCCAACTGTTTGGTATTTTCGGATACAGACAGGGTTTTTGCCATGTTGGCCAGGCTGGTCTTGAACTCCCAACCTCGTGATCCACCCGCCTTGGCCTCCCAAAGTGCTGGGATGACAGGCGTGAGCCACCGCGCCCGGCCGTCTCTTATGCTCCTAAAGGGTTGGGTTCACATCACTGCACACCCCTCCAAAGCCGTGGGTTTATCAAATGTCCTCCTTGAATTCGAGATGTTAATAAGAGCAGAAGCCGATGGGCATCAAATAAAGCGGATAATATATGGGAATTCTTTCTTTTCTGCTCTACCTTTGTATAAAACCAAAACTCCTCTCAAAAATACATCTAGGATACCTGGGCGTGATGGGGAGGAGGGGTGCCTGTAAGCCCAGCTACTCGGGAGGCTGAGGCAGGTGGATCACCTGAGGTCAGGAGTTCGAGACCACCGTGGCCAACAGGGTGAAACGTCGTCTCTACTAAAAAAAAAATAAAATGAAAAAACTAGCCGGACATGGTGGCGGGCTCTGTAATCCCAGCTACTCGGGAGGCTGAGGCAGGAGAATCTCTTGAACCCGGGAGGCGGAGGTTGCAGTGAGCCGAGATCGTGGCACTGCACTCCAGCCTGGGTGACAGAGCCAGACTCCGTCTCAAATATCTAAATATATAATCATACATCTAGGGGTTAAGAAACACAGTCATCCCTCTTAGAGGACTTACGGTCTGTTGAGGAAGCTGAGGAAAAGGAATTATAAGGTGGCATCATTTAACACCTGTTTGATGAAAACCGTAAAGCCTCAGAGAAGAAAGACAGGTCCTGGACCAGCAGGTGTCAGGAAGAACGCCCCATAGGACCTGTCCTAGGCAGGTGGCTCCTTCTCCCGTAAGAGAAGTCGGCCAACACATCTCAGAGAAAAGCATGATGATCACCCAACGTCCAGCACGGTGGGTGCCATCCTGACTCTGTCTTCGTCCAAGGATAGCTGGAGACGGCTCTCCTGTCTGAGTAGCCTGTCTGGTTTAATGCCTGGAGCTTCATCTCCCCACGTCTGAGTAAGGAACGTGCTTCCACAGGACCGCTGACCGGGATCAGTAATTTGTACACGCAGCGGTGGACTTGAGCAGCGTGGATCAAATTGAGGAAGAGGCTTCAGAGGAGAGCAGAAATTCTCCAAAGATCACAGCTCGTTGCTCGTCATTCTAATAATCTCACAGTCCTCACCTTCAAAGCGCCGTGCAGACGCGAGCTAATCAATTAAACATGCTCTTATCTTTTCTGATTGGAGTCCTGCGGAGCAGGTCAGACCAGGCAGAGCCACATTCCACGGGAACGAGGAGTCTTTAAACTCAAGGAGATTTTTTTCCTGCTTTATTGCTGTATTTTTTCCTGCTCACGTAAACTGAGATGGTTTTTGCACAAGGGCGTTCCCACGACACGGCTGGCGCTCCAGAGGGAGAACAGGTTAGTTTTTTTTTTGTTTTTTTTTTTTTTCAGTTTTCATTTCCTTGCAGTGTTTTTGCAGGACACAGAATATTGCTTGAACTTTCTCAAAGCTTTCTTGTGTCTTTTTTTTTTTTTTTTTTTTTTTGCTGTTGTTGATTTTGAGACGGAGTTTCACTCTGTCCCCCAGGGTGGAGTGCAGTGGCGTGGTCTCGGCTCACTGCAACCTCCGCCTCCCGGGTTCAAGAGATTCTCCTGCCTCAGCCTCCCGAGTAGCTGGGATTATAGGCACGCACCACCACACCTGGCTAATTCTTTTTAGTAGACACGTAACTTCTCCATGGTGGTCAGGCTGGTATCGAACTCCAGACCTCAGGTGATCTGCCCGCCTCGGCCTCCCAAAGTGCATCAAGATGTTACTTCTTGCAACAGGGATAAACGCACGTGGGTGTGTGTTGTTGTTTTTCCTAGAAATTGGAAAACCGCATGATAGATTTTTTTCCCCACCCCCCGCTGTCCCCCCCACTCCCCCACAACAGACCCCAGTGCGTGATGTTCCCCTCCCTGTGTCCGTATGTGAGAACATGCGGTGTTTGATTCTGTGTTCTTGTGTCACTTTGCTGAGAATGATGGTTTCCAGGTTCATCCATGCCCCTACAAAGGACGCGAGCTCATCCTTTTTCATGGCTGCATAGTATTCCATGGTGTCTGTGTGCCACATTTTCACTGTCCAGTCTATCATCGATGGGCATTTGGGTTGGTTCCAGGTCTTTGCTATTGTAAACTGTGCTGCAGTGAACATTTTTTTTTTTTTTTTTTAGATTCTACACAAAGAGTGTTTCTGAACTGCTGAATCAAACATAAGTTAAACTCTTGAAGTTGAACACACACATCGCAAAGCAGTTTCACTGATAGCTTCCCACTGCTTTTTATCGTGAGATATTTGCTTCTTCACCATCGGGGAATGATGACGTTTGGGGTCTCAATGTCCTGGAGACATTCTGTGTAGTGAACCCACGGATGGAGGTGTGGGAAGGGGCTGGGAGATTGCCGAAGAGCACAAAGATATTATTTTCACGCCCTAAAAACCGGGAGCCACCACGAAAACCATTCCCGTAAGCTTTATAAGGACTCCGTTAAGAGCTGATTCACCAAATAATGCAGTTTCTACATCCTGGTGATTTAATCCCGCTTATCCCAAGCAATCATGACTTCAATTTTCCGACCCCTTGCTGCCTCCATGATCCCCTTAAAATCTCCAGCCTAGAACTCCTTGGGTACATGGGTTGGAAGGTTTCTGTCCATCCCCATTCAGCTGCCCGGTGATCATTAAACTCTTTCTCTGTTGCAAACCCTGCTGTCTTGGTGTGTCTAGACTAATACCCCAACAATCGTGACTTTAAAAAAATCCACACCAAAAGCGATGGCAATAAAAGCCAGGATAGACAAATGGGATCTAATTAAATTCCAGAGCTTCTGCACAGCAAAAGCAACCATCATTAGAGTCAATCGGCAACCAACAGAGTGGGAAAAAAAATTTTGCAATCTACCCATCTGACAAAAGGCGAAAATTCAGAATCTACAAAGAACTAACACAGATTTACAAGAAAAAAACAAACAACCCCATTCAAAAGTGGGCAGAGGACATGAACAGACACTTTTCAAAAGAGGACATATATGAGGCCAACAAACATTTGGAAAAAAAAAAAATCCCAGTGTTTAATATTGCCAAGGAGTCTAAAGTATCTAAGAATGGAAGAATGTAGTTATTTTTTTAATCCCTGATAACTGGAACAGAAATAATCCTTGAGTCTGGCTGTTCAAAATTCCCTCTCAGGCAAAAAGAAATCAAAAAACCCTGAATGTTAGAATCAGCTTCTCCCCTCTTCCTCCCCCTCTGCCTCCTCCCCTACCTCTCTTCCCCCTCCTTCCCTCCCCCTCCTCCCCTCCTCCCCTCCCGTCCTCCGCCTCTTCCCCCTCCCCCTCTTCCTTCTACTCCTCCTACTCCCCCCCCTCCTCCCCTTCCCACACCTTTGCAGGAAACACACCCCTGCACCTGCCAGCTCGACTGGGTCCCCTTCTGAACGCTGGTGCTGACGTCCACGCTGAGAACAAGGAGCCCTGTGCCCACTGCCCTCATCCCCCACCTCGGAGAGCAGGTGGGAGCTTGGGAGGGTGTCGTGGCAGAATGACTATCATATGTATCTATCTATCGTCTATGTATCTATCATCTCTCTACTCTATCTACATATCTATGTATCTACCCTACCTACCTGTCATCTATCTGTCTATCTATCTATCTGTCTATGTATCTATCTATCTATCTATCTATCATCTACCTATCTATCTATGTGTCTATCTATGTATCTGTCTATCTATCTATCATCTATCTATGTATCTATCTGTCTGTCTGTCTGTCTATGTATCTATGTATCTATCTATCTATGTATCTATCAGTCTATCTATCTATCTATCCATCCATCTGTCCATCCATCTAATCTATGTATCTATCAATCAATCAATCAATCGATCTATCTATCTATCTATCTCCCTATCTATCTAACTGTCTATCTGTCTGTCTATCTATCTATGTATCTATCTATCCATCTGTCCATCCATCTAATCTATGTATCTATCAGTCTATCTACCTATCTATCTATCTATGTATCTATCTATCTATCTACCTATCTATCTGTCTCTCTGTCTATGTATCTATGTATCTATCTATCTAACTGTCTATCTATCTATCTATCTATCTATCCACCTATCATCTATCTATCCATCTATCTATCTGTGTATCTATCATCTATCTATCAATCACCTATCTATCTATCTATCTATGTATCTGTCTATCTATCTATCATCGATCTATCTATGTATCTATCTACCTATCTGTGTATCTATGTATCTATCTGTGTGTCCATCAATCAATCTATCTATCATGTATGTATCTACCTATCTATGCATCTATCTATCTATATCTATCATCTATCTATCTACCTATCTATCTACCTGTCTGTTAATCCATCCATTCATGAATCCATCCATCCATCAATCTATCTATCTATCATCTATCTACATATCTATCTAAGTATCTATGTGTCTATCTATCTATCTACCTATGTGCGTATCTGTGTATCCATCAATCAATCAATCTATCTATCATCTATATGTCTATGTATCTATTTATCTATCTATCTGTTTATCTATCTACATATTTATCTGTCCATCCATCTAATCTATGTATCTATCAGTCTATCTATCTATCTATCTATCCATCCATCTGTCCATCCATCTAATCTACATATCTATCAATCAATCAATCTATCTATCTATCTATCTATCTATCTAGCTACCTACCTATATATGTATCTATCTATCTATCTATCTGTCTATCTGTCTGTCTATGTATCTATTTATCTATCTATCTATCTGTCTATCTGTCTATCTCTATGTCTGTCTATCTATCTATCTGTCTGTCTATCTATCTATCTATCTATCTACCTATCTATCTGTCTGTGTATCTATGTATCTATGTATCTATCTATCTATCTATCTATCTATCCATCCATCTGTCCATCCATCTAATCTACATAGCTATCAATCAATCAATCAATCTATCTATCTATCTATCTATCTACCTACCTACCTATCTGTCTATCTGTCTGTCTATGTATCTATGTATCTATCTATCTATCTGTCTATCTGTCTATCTATCTCTATATCTGTCTATCTATCTATCTGTCTGTCTATCTATCTACCTACCTATCTATCTAACTGTCTGTGTATCTATCTATCTATCTATCTATCTATCCATCTGTCCATCCATCTAATCTATGTATATATCAGTCTATCTATCTATCTATCTATCTATCTATCTGTCTATCTATCTATCTATCTATCAGTCTGTCTGTCTGTCTGTCTGTCTATCTATCTATGCAGAAAGTTGTCAAGAGCCTCTGAGGGCAAGTCAGACAGTCACAAAGGAGGCAGCACGCCGTCTGATCTCATTAAGGCTGCAAGACGGAGCCTCTGATATCCACAGGCTCACCCTCCCACGCCAGCCCCTTCCTCTCTTTCCCCTCACACATTATGAATAAAAACATGAAATTAGTTTTATGTCAGGAGAACAACCCCTAAGCCACTTGTAACTTATAATTATCATTTCCAAGCCGTGTGACTTGTCAGCATCGGGAAATTCAGAGCTCGAGACTTCCCGCTGTTTATGGGTTCAGACGTCCCGTGCCCGCTGCGGAAAATTAACCGTGAGTCTCTCATCTGCATTCTGATTTATTAACTACGGCGAGAGGCAGAGATTAGGGAAACGGACTCCCGGCCGCCGCAGTTTCCAGCGCGTCGGCCCGGGAAGGACCCCTGGACGCATGGGGTGACCAGGGTGATGGTACCTGTGTCAGGAGCTGTGTTCACCTTCCACGCAGCACACAGCGTCGACTGAGGCAAATGGTCTTTCCAGGTACGAGAAGGCAGAGTCTGGAGATGGACTCATTTGGAGAATGTGCAGTTTCATGCCCCCAAGTCTCCGTGTGTTTAGAAAGACAAACATCACTCAGTTCTTGCACCTGCCCTTTCTGGATGGAAGTCGGGCTGCCTTCGAGTTTCTTTCTGTTTTTTTCTTTTCTTGTGAGACAGAGTCAAACTCTTGACTTCAGATGACCCAACCACCTCGGCCTCTCAAAGTGCTGGGATCACAAGTGGCACGATCTTGGCTCAGTGTAACCTCCGCCTCCTGGGTTCAAGCGATCCTCCTGCCTCAGCCTCCCGAGTAGCTGGGATTACAGACGCCCGCCATCACGCCCTGCTGATTTTTGTATTTTTAGTAGAGAGAGGGTTTCACCATGTAGGCCAGGCTAGTCTCCATCTCCTGACCTCGTGATCGGCCCGCCTCGGCCTCCCAAAGTGCTCAGATTACAGACGCCCACCACCGCGCCCGGCCAGTTTTTGTATTTTTAGTAGAGATGGGGCTTCACCATACTGGCAAGGCTGGTCTCGAACTCCTGACCTCAAGTGATCCACCCGCCTCGGCCTCCCAAAGTGCTGGGATTACAGGCGCTTGCCACCATGCCCAACTAATTTATGTGTTTTTAGTAGAGATGGGGTTTCTCCATGTTGGCCAGGCTGGTCTCGAACTCCCGACCTCAGGTGATCCGCCCGCCTCGGCCTCCCGAAGTGCTGGGATGACAGGTGTGGGCCACCACACACAAGTAATTTTTATATTTTTACTAGAGACACGGATCCACCATGTTGGCCAGGCAGGTCTCGAACCCCTAACCTCACATGGTGGATTCAGTTCCAGGTCGGAAGAGCTACACCATTTTGCCAGATGACATACGGACTGGCCTTTGAGGGTGTGAGTGTCATTAATTCCACTCCCCCATCCTCAGCCCCACACACACACAGCATAAGGCTGACACCCCAGGTGAAATCTCATTTTCTAGTATTTTTTTTATTATGCTTTAAGTTCTGGGGCGCATGTGCAGAGCGTGCAGGATTATTACATAAGTACACACATGCCATGGTGGTTTGCTGCATCCATCCCCCCGTCATCTACATTAGGTATTTCTCCTAATGCTATCCCTCCCTGATGCCCCCACCCCCTGCTCTCCCTCCCCTAGCCCCCCACACCCTGTTATCCTTCCCCTAGCCCCCCACCGCCGCTATCCCTCCCCTAGCCCCCCACCCCCTACTGTCCCTCCCCTGGCCCCCCACCCCCTGCTATCCCTCCCCTAGGCCCCCACCCCCTGCTCTCCCTCCCCTAGGCCCCCACCCCTGCTGTCCCTCCCCTGGTCCCCCACCCCCTGCTGTCCCTCCCCTGGCCCCCCATCCCCTGCTGTCCCTCCCCTGGCCCCCCACCACCTGCTGTCCCTCCCCTGGCCCCCCCACCCCCTGCTCTCCCTCCCCTGGTCCCCCACCCCCTGCTGTCCCTCCCCTAGGCCCCCACCCCCTGCTATCCCTCCCCTAGGCCCCCACCCCCTGCTATCCCTCCCCTAGGCCTCCACCCCCTGCTCTCCCTCCCCTAGGCCCCCACCCCTGCTGTCCCTCCCCTGGTCCCCCACCCCCTGCTGTCCCTCCCCTGGCCCCCCATCCCCTGCTGTCCCTCCCCTGGCCCCCCACCACCTGCTGTCCCTCCCCTGGCCCCCCACCCCCTGCTCTCCCTCCCCTGGCCCCCCACCCCCTGCTATCCCTCCCCTGGCCCCCCACCCCCTGCTATCCCTCCCCTAGACCCCCACCCCCTGCTATCCCTCCCCTAGCCCCCACCCCACAACAGGCCCCAGTGTGTGATGTTCCCCTCCCTGTGCCCATGTGTTCTCGCTGTTCAACACCCACTAATGAGTGAGAACATGCGGTGTTTGGTTTTCTGTTCTTGTGTCAGATTGCTGAGAATGACGGTTTCCAGCGTCATCCATGTTCCTGCAAATGACATGAACCCATCCCTTTTTCATGGCTGCATAGTATTCCAAGGACCTTTCTTAAGGACCAGGGATATAACCAGGTGACATTGTAATGAGTGAATGAAGCTGTGAAGGACTAGAGATGTCGATAGTTCTCAAAGTGAGTGAGTGGTGATAGATGGATAGAAAGATAGATACATTGATTGACTGATTGACCGGAGACCAGTGAATTGGTGGCGGGTGGGAGGGTCCTGGATGAAGGACAGGTGCTGGATAAGCTCATTCTCCAGGGAAGCTGATTCTCCAGGGCAGGTGATGGATAAGCTGATTCTCCAGGGAACATTTGCATGCTAAATAATGCATGCTTCTTAGCAGTCGGGAAGCCTCACAGGGCCCCGGGCATTCTCCATAGGGTATCCTCAGGCTCACCCCAAACACTCCAGACTTCAGGCCGGGAGCAATGGCAGAGCTGTTTGTTTTAAATTCCCGGGGATAGCTCAAAGAACTAAAAATAGAACCACCCTTCCATTCAGCAAGCCTACTCCGGGTTATCTATCCAAAGGAAAAGAAGTCATTTTGGGAGGCCGAGGCAGGCAGGTCACCTGACGTCGGGAGTTCGAGACCAGCCTGGCCAACATGGTGAAACCTCGTCTCTACTAAAAATACAAAAATCAGCCAGGGATGGTTGCGGGCACCTGTAATCCCAGCTACTCAGGAGGCTGAGACAGGACAATCGCTTGAACCCGGGAGGCGGAGGTTGCGGTGAGCCGAGATCACGCCACTGCACTCCAGCCTGGGTGACAGAGCGAGACTCCATCTGAAAAAAAAACTAGTTAATGGGTACAATATACATTATTTGGATAACAGATACGCTAAAAGCTCTGAGTTCACCATTCTGCAGTCTATACACGCAACGCAATTTCACTTAAACCCCTTATATCTAAAAAAAATTAAAAATCAGGCTGGGCACAATGGCTCACGCCTGTCATCCCAGAACTTTGGGAGGACGAGGCAGGTGGATCACCTGAGGTCAGGAGTTCGAGACCAGCGTGGTCTCTATGAAAAACACAAAAATTAGCTGGCATGGTGGTGGGCGCCTGTAATCCCAGCTACTCCCGAGGCTGAGACAGGAGAATCGCCTGAACCCAGGAGGCGGACTTTGCAGTGAGCCGTGATCGTGCCACTGCACTCCAGCGTAGCTGATAGAGTTAAACTGTGTCACACAGACACAAAAATAATTAATAATAATAATAACAAATAAAGCACGCTTAAACACAAAGAAATACATACGTGGTAGCTGTCAGTTGTATAAAAACAACTTCCCCCTTGAGAGTTGACCCGATTTGCAGTCTGATCAGACACCTGAGCTCAGTTATGCATATAGATACTGCGTGTGTGTGTGTGTGTGCACGTGTGTGTGTTTCCATGAGTGGACACACATGTGAGAGCTTGTGTGTGGTCAGAACAAGAATCTAGCAAAGAAAATATTCATACGGTACCTCCCAGGCACTCATGTGTAACCACACTGTGTGTGCACCCAGGTGTGTGTGCACGCAGGTGTGTGTATGCAGGTGTGTGTGTGTTTGCATGAGTTCACACACACGTGAGAGCTTGTGCATAGTCAGAGCAAGGATCTAGCAAAGAAGAAATCTGCATATACCTCCTCTCAGGCACACGTGTGTGCACGTGTGTGTGTACATGTTTGCACGAGTGCACAGAGGTGAAAGCTTGTACACGGTCAGAGCAAGATTCTAGCAAACAAGAAGTCTGCATAGACCTCCTCTCAGGCACACATGTGTGTGCATGCATGTGTGTGCACGTTTGCATAAGTGCAAAGCTTGTGCATAGTCAGAGCAAGAATCTAGCAAAGAAGAAATCTGCATATACCTCCTCTCAGGCACACGTGTGTGCATGTGTGTGTGTGCATGTTTGCACGAGTGCACAGAGGTGAAAGCTTGTGCATGGTCAGAGCAAGGATCTAGCAAACAAGAAATCTGCATACACCTCCTCTCAGGCACACTTCTGTACTCACATTGTGTGTGCATGCCTGTGTGTGCATGTTTGCACAAGTGCAAAGCTTGTGCATGGTCAGAGCAAGGATCTAGCAAAGAAGAAATCTGCATACACCTCCTCTCAGGCACACTTGTGTACTCACATTGTGTGTGCATGCCTGTGTGTGCATGTTTGCACGAGTGCAAAGCTTGTGCATGCTCAGAGCAAGATTCTAGCAAACAAGAAGTCTGCATAGACCTCCTCTCAGGCACACTTGTGTGTGCATATGTGTGCATTGACGTGTGTTCGTATGCACACATGACACGGCACACAGGCCAGGAAGAAAAGAACCCTGTAGCCAGAAGCTCCTCGCCCACAGAGAGGTTCAACAAACCGCCCCCAAGCCAACCCGCTCACTGCCACTGCCATACAAATCAACTCCTGGGATTCCTCCCGCCCAGCTTCTTCCAACAGGACAAGGTCAAATGCTGCTGCGTCCTCGTGGGCGATAAATACCGTTTCTGCACAGCTGGCTCACCCGCCGCCCGCCTGATGAACGCCCACCTGACATTCGTTTTCACAACGGCGAGCATCCGAACGCTTCCCGCTCTGATCCCCTGCCTAATCCAATCTCTCTGCAGATCAAACGCGCACACGTGCCCTGACACATCTCTCAGTCACTTTCCATGAAGGACGGGGCTGCAGCCCTCTATCAATTTGCCATCAAACGGTCTGCACGGCCCCAGGAAGGGAGAGCGAAGCTGCTGGCTGACTTGCTGATGTCTCTCCTTCCTTCCTTTCTTTCCTTTTTCCTTCCTCCCTCTCTCCCTCCCTCCCTCCCTTCCTTCCCTTCTTTCTCTCCTTCCTTTCATGAAGGTTTGCTCTTCTCACTCAGGCCTGAGTGCAATGGCACAATCTCAGCTCACTGGAACGTCCACCTCCCGGGTTCAAGCAGTTCTCCTGACTCACCCTCCCAAGTAGCTGGGATCGCAGGCGCCCACCACCACGCCCACCTCATTTTTATATTTTTAGTAGAGACGGGGTTTCACCATGTTGACCAGGCTGGTCTCGAACTCCCGACCTCAGGTGATCCACCTGCGTCAGCCTCCCAAAGTGCTGGGATGACAGGCATGGGCCACCACACACAGGTAATTTTTATATTTTTAATAGAAGCAGGGGTGCCATGAAAAGAGGTCTCAGCCATGAAAAAGAACGAAATCACGTCCTTAGCAGCAACACGGATGGTGCTTATGACAAAGAAAATGTGGTGTGTATAGACCATGGAATACTACACAGCCATGAAAAAGAACGAAGTCATGACCTTGAGAGCAACAGGATCACTTGAGGCCAGGAGTTCGAGACCAGCCTGGGGCACACAGTAAGAACCCGTCTCTACAAAAAACACAATACTGGGGATAAAGGACAGGAGTGACGGGTTGAAAAGTTACCTGTCGGACAGTCCCCACCCGAATGGAATATACCCACGTAACCGACACTCACAGGTAGCCGCCGAGTCAGAAATAAAATGAGACCAAAACTCATCAGTGCATAAGTGCCTTGAGTAAAGTTGGTGTATTTTCTTTTTTCTCTTTATTTTTATTTGAAGACGGAATCTCGCTGAGTCGCCCAGGCTGGAGTGCAGTGATACAATCTCGGCTCGCCGCAACTTCTGCCTCCTGGGTTCAAGCGATTCTCCTGCCTCACTGTCTTGAATAGCTGGGACTACAGGCATGCACCACCGTGCCCAGCTAATTTTTTAGATTTTTTAGTAGAGATGGGGTTTCGCCATATTGGCCAGTGTTGAACTCCTGATCCTGTGACCCACCCGCCTCGGCCTCCCAAAGTGCTGGATTACAGGCTCCCAGTTAATTTTTGATATTTTCTAGTAGACACGGGGTTTCACCATGTTGCCCAGGCTGGTCTCGAACTCCTCACCTCAGGTGATCCGCCCAGCTCTGCCTCCCAAAGTGCTGGGATGACAGGCGTGAGGCACTGCTCCCAGCTGGCTGGGTGCTGTCTGTTGCAGATTCTCTAATAAGAGACTCATGTTGACTTCCATGTGGTCACAGAGACAGACCCTACGCCTGGAGAACTTTGCTTCGTAATTGGAGTGAATGAGCAGGATGTGTATTTTTCTTTTCTTTTCTTTTTTCTTTTTTTTTTTTTTTTTTTTGAGACACAGTCTCACTCTGTCCCCCAGGCTGGAGTGCAGTGGTGCGATCTCGGCTCACTGCAACGTCCGCCTCCCGGGCTCAAGCGATTCTCCTGCCTCACCCTCCCGAGTAGATGGGATTACAGGCGCCCGCCACCACGCCTGGCTGATTTTTGTATTTCTAACAGGCACGGGGTTTCACCACGTTGGTCAGGCTGCTCTCAAACTCCTGACCTCAGCTGATCCACCCACCTTGGCCTCCCAAAGTGCTGGGATGACAGGCGTGAGCCACCATGCCCGGCCCCTGACTCAGATGTTCATCTCCTTTGCCGACACCCTCAGAGACACACCAAGAAATAATACTTTGCATCCTTCAGTCGAATCGAGCTGACTCTCAATAGTGACCATCCCAGTCAGAAACCCAGTATTTCTCTGGAGTCCCCTAGGTTAAAAGTGGAGTGATTTCCATGGCTTCCAGGCCTTAAAATTTTATTTTTGGCCGGGCACGGTGACTCAGGCCTGTAATCCCAGCACTTTGGGAGGCCGAGGCGGGGCGGATCACCTGAGGTCAGGAGTTCCATACCAGCCTGACCGAGATGTTGAAACCCTGTCTCTACTAAAATACAAAAAGTTAGCCAGGCATGGTGGCAGGTGCACGTAGCCTCGGGTACTTGGAGGGCTGAGGCAGGAGAATCACTTAAACCCAGGAGGTGGGGTTGCAGTGAGCCAAGGTCACGCCAGTACCCTCCAAACTGGCGACAGAGCGAGACTGGGTCTCAAAAAAAAAAAAAAAAATTGGTTGACACCATGACACAGAATATATCCCTTCTTCAGAGCCCTTACCTTTTTCCAGTTCTTCTTCTATTTCCTTTCTGGCCCTGTTTCCAGACTTATAATTAGTCTGAAAACTTCTAACGCCATCTACGCGCCCTGGAATGCGATGCGGAAATCTGAAACAGCTGATATGCTGCCAGCCTCATCAAAGGCGAGGTAATTCACGTAGGGGTTTATTCATGTTTCTTCTAATGACTTGCTAACAATTTATGGGTTGAGATTCAAAACAGTGAGAACAATAAAAATCTTTGGCAGAATTCTTCTTAATTATAGAAAAAGGGGCTTCATAAATATTGAAATCTGATTTTTTATACTCGGACGCACTCTGAACGCAATTATTTGGTGATTAATCTATTTTTCAGACTTTCTGTTCATTAGTGCCTTTGATGAAAGTTTATCTAAGCAAAGATCACACAGAGTTAGCATACAGGGAGAATGGAATGTAGATCATCGTACAAACGGAAAAGGAAGATAGAAAGATTTCTGTCCTGTTGGCTTCGTAAGTGTATATCCTTAGGGGAGAGGTGAAACTTCAATTTCACATTTTAGCCACCTGAGTTTCCATCAGGAGAGGTGAGCACAGCTGACCTGGTCATCGTATAACGCCATTCATTTTTTTTTTTTCCTAAACCATTTACAACATTTAAATAGATAATGACATAGTTAGAGTGTAGAAAGGAAAACCATTTATAATATATAATACATAATGTTATGGGTTGAACAGGGGAAATGATATATAATACACAATGGTGTGGGTTGAAGAGAGGACTCTCTGAAAAATATATATATATACACACACACACAGCCACACACACACACACACACACACACACACACATATATATGATGGAAGATCCCAACCTCATCTCCCTTTTTCCGACCCTTGGCATAGGTCTCACCTCACCGAAACCTCAGCCTGCTGGGTTCATCTCTCTGGTCTTCCCAAGTCACCTCTCACTCACCCATCTGCCATTTAGCTTCTTTTTTTTTTTTTTTTTGAGACGGAGTCTCGCTGTTGTTACCCAGGCTGGAGTGCAATGGCGCCATCTCGGCTCACCGCAACCTCCGCCTCCTGGGTTCAGGCGATTCTCCTGCCTCAGCCTCCCGAGTAGCTGGGATTACAGGCACCTGCCATGGCACCCGGCTAATTTTTGCAGTTTTCGTAGAGACGAGGTTTCACCATCACGGCCGGGCTGGTCTCGAACTCCCTACTTTGCGATCCAGTCGCCTCGGCCTCCAAGAGTGCTGGGATTAGAGGCGTCAGCCACCGTGCCTGGCATGGACTGGGTAATTTATAAAGGAGAATAGTTTAGTAATCATGGCGGAACACCAAGGGACATCTTACACGCCAGCATTTTGTGATCACTAAGTCAATCAACAAACATCTCTCAAGGAGGAACCAGCAAAGGGAGGTGCAAGAAAAGAATGAGAGCCACGTGGAAACGATTTTCGCTGATAAATCCATCAGATATCAGATTTACTCACTACCATGAGAACAGTACAGGGGAAGCAACCCAGTCATTCAATTATCCACAAGACATGAAATTCCTGATTTTTACCTCACTGGCTAAGACTTGAATGAGGGTAGCAGCATCCGAGAGAGAAGAGGGGGACAAGCTAATGCTGACCTTTAATAATGCTTCGCACGGAGATCCCACCATGGAGTACTATGCAGCCATCAAAAAGGGGACGGATAGCAGGGGGTGGGCGGCCAGGGGAGGGATAGCAGGGGGTGGGGGGCTACAGGAGGGTTAGCAGGGGGTGGGGGACTGGGGAGGGAGAGCAGGGGGTGGGGTCTAGGGGAGGGAGAGCATTAGGAGAAATACCTAATGTAGATGACGGGAGGATGGATGCAGCAAACCACCATGGCACGTGTGTACCTGTGTAACAATCCTGGAAGATCTGCCCATGTGCCCCAGAACTTAAAGTATAATAAAAAAATTTTTTAAATAGTATTTAGACCCAGGCTGGGTGCAGCGGTTCACGCCTGTCGTCCCAGCACTTTGGGAGACTGAGGCAGGCGGATTGATTGAAGGCAGCCTGAGTGATACACACACACACACACACACACACAAATCCTAACTCTCCCAAAACCACAAAACTCAGCATTTCCCGGCTGAAGCCCAGAGCAGACTCAACAGGCAGATGGAGCTTGTTCACTAAACATATTGTCCATCACACACACGTCAAGACCTCCTGCCCCAAAAACAGACACCCTGCCTCAAAAAAATAAAGGAAAAAAAGAATAGAGTTGAGACCTCCATAGACAGCCTCCAAGTCACCTGGTCCAGCTGGGAGATGGTGAACGGGGCAGTTAACTCCTAAGTCCAGAACACTGACCTCACCCCTGGGCTCCTGGCTGGGGGACGGTTAATTGCTGGCAGGTTTACGGAGCGTCTAATTGAACTGGACACCTCCGTGATCTCTGACCCCCTCACGTGAGGGGGCCTGCAGATTATTTAGTGTGTGTGAGGAGTTTGAATTCTTCTCTTTCCTCCATGTGAAAATGGTTAAGCTCAGGGAGATGTCCCACAGCCCTCCGCTTTGCGAAAAGGTGGAATTCAGTCTTGCAGGGAGCTGCGGAGGACAGAGTCCTCATTGATTCTGAAGAAAGCAACTCTCTCCCACAAAACAATGATAACCTTTTAGAAGCTTTGCAAAGCAAATCTCACACCCCATTAAAAGGCAAAATGGTTTTTTTTTTTCCTCTCCACACAAGAAAAAGAAACTTTTAACACACAGAAGGCTATTAATAAATAATAGGTCTCTTTTCTTTTTCTTTTTTTTTTTTTTTTTTAATATAAGGAAAGGCCTGACATCAAAGTGTATCAGACATGGCGTGTGGAACCCAGGGCCTTAATTGTGAAAGCAGAAAGGGTCTTGTTTTCATTCGCTGCACAAAAGATATTTTATTGTCTGTCACATTGTAATTTGATTTTAAGAGGGATAGAAAAAAGATGACGTTTTCCTGAGTCCGTAACACTGCAAAAAATAAAACCCAACAGCAAAACAAGAAAACCAGAAACAAAACAATTTCGCACAGAGAAACGCCTTCGTCCAGAGACTTCTCTGCAGCAGAAATTTTCAATGTACACAGATACCTTCCCTGAGCCATTTTCTGTGACCATGCCTCTCTTTAAATAAAAGAAGAAGGTGGCCGGGCACGGTGTCTCACGCCTGTCATCCCAGCACTTTGGGAGGCTGAAGCTGAGGCGGACGGATCACCAGGTCAGGGGTTCGAGACCAGCCTGGCCAACACGGTGAAAACCCGGTCTCTACTAAAATACAAAAACTTAGCCAGGCGTGGTGGCAGGCGCCTGTAATCCCAGCTACTTGGGAGGCTGAGGCAGGAGAATCGATTGAACCCAGGAGGCAGAGGCTGCAGTGAGCTGAGATCATTCCACTGCACTCCAGCCTGGGCGACAGAGAGAGACTCTGTCTCAAAATAAATAAATGAATAAATAATGACAAATTACAATGCTGACTTAGTAAGATCGAAACAAGAACTTGACTTCTTAGAGTCTATATCTGTGTGTGTGTGTGTGTGTGTGTGTGTGAATATATATATATTTGGTGAATATATACATATGTCTTTGGTGAATATATATATATATTTTTGGTGAATATATATACATATATCTTTGGTGAATATATACATATGTCTTTGGTGAAAATATATATATATGTCTGGTGAATATATATATATGTTTGGTGAATATATATATGCCTTTGCTGAATATATATATATATTTTTGGTGAATATATATATACATATTTGGTGAATATATACATATGCCTTTGGTGAAAATATATATATATGTCTGGTGAATATATATACATATGTCTTTGGTGAATATATATATATCTTTGGTGAATATATATATGTTTGGTGAATATATATATCTTTGGTGAATATATATATATGTTTGGTCAATATATACATATGTCTTTGGTGACTATATATATATCTCTGGTGAATATATATACATACGTCTTTGGTGAAAATATATATATATGTTTGGTGAATATATATACATATATCTTTGGTGAACACATATATGTTTGGTGAATATTCTGTGAAGAGCTTCGAACACCTTGGTGATCAGCAGATAATAAGAGGGAGGTGAAAGCCAGGCACATCCACGTCTCCCGAGACTCTGGATGTCAACAGGTGTTTCCAGGGGGAGAATCAGCACGTTGTTCACTGCTAGGTCGATGGTGAAATCACTGCATCTGTAATTTGGACCCGAATGGCAAACGTAATTTTGCCAGCACTGTGACACCAGCCTCATAGTAACCCGAGGCTTTCCCTGCCTGGCATTCCGAAACGGCTCAGAAGAGACGGGTGTCCCAGCTCCGTTGGGGACCTGTCTGCTTGGCCTGGAAGTTTCTGGAAGGCTTACACTGACACACAGCACGTGGCATTCACCCCCCAGATGCAGCACTATGCGTCTCAAACCTAATGGATTTCTTTTTCCTCATCTTTCTTATGTGTGGATAGAGAGTGGACTTTCCTGAGTATGGGATTGCATTAAACAGGTGTAGTGTCTTCAGCTGGGTTCCTGGAGAGGCTCTGAGTCTCCATAGAACCTAAAAGGAGTTACCTAAAAAGAGCTGACTGCCCTTGTGGTCACTGTCCCGGGAAACGCAGAGCAGACAGGACCACCAAGTCACACCAACCAACAGTCTGAGGGGCTATGGATGAGCTCCTTCACCTGTTTCTCCGGTTACAAAATATATGTTTGTAAATATATATATATGGTAAATAAATAGATATTTGGTAAATACATATATGCATGTTTGGTGAATACATATATATATTTAGTGAATATATATGTTTGGTGAATATATTTATATTTGGTAAACATATATATAATTGGTAAATATATATGCAATTAGTAAATTTATAGATAACTGGTAAATATATATGCAATTGGTAAATTTATATATAATTGGTAAATATATATGTAACTGGTAAATTTATGTATAATTGGTAAATATATATGTAACTGGTAAATTTATATTAATTGGTAAATATATATGCAATTGGTAAATTTACATATAATTGGTAAATATATATGTAACTGGTAAATTTATATTAATTGGTAAATATATATGCAATTGGTAAATTTATATATAATTGGCAAATATATATGTAACTGCTAAATTTACATATAATTGGTAAATATATATGTAACTGGTAAATTTACATATAATTGGTAAATATATATGTAACTGGTAAATTCACATATAATTGGTAAATATATATGTAACTGGTAAATTTATATATAATTGGTAAATATATATGTAACTGGTAAATTTACGTATAATTGGTAAATATATATGTAACTGGTAAATTTATGTATAATTTATATATAATTGGTAAATTTATATATAATTGGTAAATGTATATATAATTTATATATAATTGGCCCCAGTGTGTGATGCTCCCCTCCCTGTGTCCCTGTGTTCTCATTGTTCAACACCCACTTATGAGTGAGAACATGCGGTGTTTGGTTTTCTGTTCCTGTGTCAGTTTGCTGAGGATGACGGTTTCCACCTTCATCCATGTCCCCGCAGAGGACGTGAACTCATCCTTTTTCATGGCTGCATAGTATTCCATGGTGTCTATGTGCCACATTTTCCTTGTCCAGTCTATCATGGACGGGCATTTGGGTTGGTTCCAGGTCTTTGCTATTGTGAACAGCGCCGCAGTGAACATACGTGTGTGTGTCTGAGTCACTGCAAAGCAGAACCTTGGCGGGATGCAGAACCATCATTACGATGGCGGGGCCATCCTCACGAAGAGACACAGAGACACAAACACAGACACACACAGACACAGACACACAGGACCCCGGAGGCTGTGGTGTCGGGAGAAACCCTAATCTCCAGGGAACCCTGGTACGATCAGAGCTTGAGCTTACGGGGGTCAGGCCTCTGTGTGTCTAACGCAGCCCCAAGTCACGCCCTTCGGAGCATCCAGGTCCTGCCTGCCTCGTGTTCACCGTAGTTGAAATATGTTCACTTCCAGAGCAGGCTGGTCCTTGCCTCTCCCTCTAATAGGCCTAATCATCTGAAAACATACTTTGCAATCAATGCCCCGGAACTCGGTCACTCTCTTCCAAGATGCCAGCCAGCTGTCTTGAAAGGCACAGCTCCATCCAGCCTCCTTCCCTCCACCTGGCAAAGCAGATGAAAGTAATTTGCTGCTCGACTGCGTGTGAGTAATTAGGCTGGCATCTACAAGAGGTATTTATGCGTCGGTGCTGAACCAGGCACTCTGCACACGGAGTAATTATGACCCATCCTCTTCCGTGCAAGGTACATCTTATGCATTTAACATGAGCTGTGCGTATTAACATAACCTGGCGATCAAAGCCTCCTGGATTGCCTGTCTTCCTTTTCATGTAACGGGCTGAAATTCCCCAGAAATATAGTAATTTGTTACGTTTTTTTTTTTTCTCTCTGTCTGTCTCATTTGTTATTTGACTGTGAAAGACCAGGGGACGGCGGGGTCTTCACTACGTACAGGACGAGGTTGGTTTTAATATGCAGGAGGGGTCTCCAGGCTGCAGACGCACAGAGCAAACGCCTTAATCTTATTAATTAGGAGGTCAGGAGGACAGCTGCGTTTTGCTAAGTGAGTCCTGAGCAGAGAACCAGACGCAAACTGAGAAAGGTGTGTTTGTGTCGTCTGATGCTTTAAAAACGGCGGTAGGAATTTCATGCCCACGGGAGGTTCTGTGTTCTGTGCCAGCAAGAAGGATGCACAACTTTCACTTTGACAGGCCGAGGCAGACGGATCACCTGAGGTCGGGAGTTCCAGACCAGCCTGACCAACATGGTGAAACCCTGTCTCTACTAAAATATACAAAAACTTGCCGGCCATGCTGGCAAACACCTGTAGTCCCAGCTACTCGGGAGGCTGAGGCAGGAGAATCGCTTGAACCCAGGAGGTGGAGGTTGTGGTGAGCTGAGATCACGCCACTGCACTCCAGCCTGGGGGACAGAGTGAGACTCCATCGTAAAAAAAAAAAAAAAAAAAAAAAAGGCTGGGCATGGTGAGTGATGCCTGTCATCCCAGCACTTTGGAAGGCTGAGGCAGGCAGGTCACCTGAGGTTAGGAGTTCGAGAACAGCCTGGCCAACATGGTGAAATCCCGTCTGTACTAAAAATATAAAAATTAGCCGGGCGTGGTGATGGGTGCCTGTAATCCCAGCTACTCGGGAGGCTGCGGCAGGAGAATCGCTTGAACCCGGGAGGTGGAGGTTGCAGTGAGCCGAGATTGCGCCATTGCACTCCAGCCTGGGTGATAGAGTGAGACCCCATGAAAGTAAGTAAGGAAGGAAGGAAGGCAGGAAGGCAGGAAGGAAGGAAGGAAGGAAGGAAGGAAGGAAGGAAGGAAGGAAGGCAGGAAGGAGCAAGAAAGAAGAAAGAAGAAAAAGAAAGAAAGAAAGAAAAGAAGGAAGGAAGGAAAGAAGGAAGGAAGGAAGGAAGGAAGGAAAGAAAGACAGACCTGGGCATTACAAGCACGTGAGCCTGTTTGTGGTCAGTTCTGCATGGAGCCCACGTCCCTGTGCATTAAATACCTGCATCCACCATCTGTGCTCAGTTCTGCCAGGAGCCCACGTCCCTGTGCATTAAATACCTGCATCCACCATCTGTGGTCAGTTCTGCAGGGAGCCCACGTCCCTGTGCATTAAATACCTGCATCCACCATCTGTGGTCAGTTCTGCAGGGAGCCCACGTCCCTGTGCATTAAATACCTGCATCCACCATCTGTGGTCAGTTCTGCAGGGAGCCCACGTCCCTGTGCATTAAATACCTGCAGCCACTGTCTACACCTGACCCAGTCTGACCTGGGCGTTAGCAGCACGTGAGCCTGTCTGTGCTCAGTTCTGCAGGGAGCCCAAGTCCCTCTGCATTAAATACCTGCATCCACCGTGCACAGCTGACCCAGTCTGACCTGGGCGTTAGCAGCACGTGAGCCTGTCTGTGGTCAGTTCTGCAGGGAGCCCATGTCCCTGTGCATTAAATACCTGCATCCACTGTCTACACCTGACCCAGTCTGAGCTGGGCATTAGCAGCACGTGAGCCTGTCTGTGCTCAGGTCTGCACGGAGCCCACTCTCTCCCTGGTTCCTCCTGCTGTCCTCCTAGAACAGAGCGGGTCTGTCCCCAAATCTAAATAAATAAAAGAGAAAAGAATCCAGCAAACCTCTGTCACACTCCCTCCAGCTGTGGGACACGCGGAGCAGTGTCCAGCTCAGCCCAGGGGCAGCTCAAGAGTGACCACGTCACCCCGGTCTCAGAAGAACAAGGACAGTGGGCCTGAGCTCTCTTTTGTACGGGACTGGGCTCTGCCTTTCAAGTGGAACCCCGGGTCCCTCTCCTCAGAATTCAGTCGTCAGAAACGCTCCAGTCCTGGGGGTCTCAAAAGGCGAGGTCTGCTGCCCCCACGGAGACCCCTGCCCCTGACCACGACCCTTCATCCCATCAGCCAACGGCAGCCCAGCTCCGTCAGACCCAGGGCAGGGGTGGAAGCCTCGCACGGGGGAAGCCAGCGGCTTCTGCTCCTCTTCCCCAAAACCAGGGATCGTCCCGATCACAGGTGCAAGAATCACAGGCTCACCCTGGGGCGTGGGGGATATTCTCAGCTGAAGGCGATTGAGGAAACAGACAATAGAAGGATGTACGTTCCCATCTGTACAGGTGTGTTAGGGTTCTCTAGACAACAGGACTAATAGGACATACGTGTATCTGTGGCATTCGAGACAGAACTATTGTATATATATAAACTAGTATATATATAAAAGATATATATATCCCACTAGTTCTCTATACATGCTTTAGACATATAACTATATGTAGCTTCATATATTAAACTGACTGAGGGTCCCTGCAGGTGACTAGCATATATCGTATAATATATATACAGCATAAAATATCTATACTATAAAATATATATACTATACATAACTATATAACTATGTATTCGTATGTATCTACGTAACTGTACGTAACTATATAACTGTGTATTTGTATGTATCTATGTAACTGTACGTAACTATATAACTATGTATTTGTATGTATCTACATAACTATACGTAACTATATAACTATGTATTCATATATATCTACATAACTGTACGTAACTATATAACTATGTATTCGTATGTATCTACGTAACTGTACGTAACTATATAACTTATGTATTTGTATGTATCTACATAACTGTACGTAACTATATAACTATGTATTCATATATATCTACATAACTGTACGTAACTATATAACTATGTATTTGTATATATCTACGTAACTGTACGTAACTATGTAACTATGTATTTGTATATATCTACGTAACTGTACGTAACTATGTAACTATGTATTTGTATATATCTACGTAACTGTACGTAACTATGTAACTAACTATGTATTTGTATATATCTACGTAACTGTACGTAACTATGTAACTATGTATTTGTATATATGTACGTAACTGTACGTAACTATGTAACTATGTATTTGTATATATCTACGTAACTGTACGTAACTATGTAACTATGTATTTGTATATATGTACGTAACTGTACGTAACTATGTAACTATGTATTTGTATATATCTACGTAACTGTACGTGACTATGTAACTATGTATTTGTATATATCTACGTAACTGTACCTAACTATGTAACTATGTATTTGTATATATGTACGTAACTGTACGTAACTATGTAACTATGTATTTGTATATATGTACGTAACTGTACGTAACTATGTAACTATGTATTTGTATATATCTACGTAACTGTACGTGACTATGTAACTATGTATTTGTATATATCTACGTAACTGTACGTAACTATGTAACTATGTATTTGTATATATCTACGTAACTGTACGTAACTATGTAACTAACTATGTATTTGTATATATCTACGTAACTGTACGTAACTATGTAACTATGTATTTGTATATATGTACGTAACTGTACGTAACTATGTAACTATGTATTTGTGTATATCTACGTAACTGTACGTGACTATGTAACTATGTATTTGTATATATCTACGTAACTGTACGTGACTATGTAACTATGTATTTGTATATATCTACGTAACTGTACGTGACTATGTAACTATGTATTTGTATATCTACGTAACTGTACGTAACTATGTAACTATGTATTTGTATATATCTACGTAACTGTACGTGACTATGTAACTATGTATTTGTATATATCTACGTAACTGTACGTGACTATGTAACTATGTATTTGTATATATCTACGTAACTGTACGTAACTATGTAACTATGTATTTATATATATCTACATAGCTACAGATAACTATATAACTATATATTTATATATATCTACATAACTATACATAACTATATAACTATGTATTTATATATATAGCTACAGATAACTATATAACTATGTATTTATATATATCTACATATCTATACATAACTATATAACTATATAGGACCAATATTGGAGGATTCTGTGACGTAAAAATGTCCAGAAGAGGCAAATCCACAGAGACAGAAAGCACGTTGTGTGGAATCATGACGTGTGGTGTCAAAAACGGTGACGCACACAGAGACACATACAGACACACACACAGACACAGACACACACACAGACACACAAAGATGCACACACAGACATAGACACATGGACACATACAGACCAGAGACACACACAGACCCACAGACACAGACACACACACAGACACAGACGCACATACAGACAGACACAGACACACACACAGAGACACATACAGACACACACACACAGACACACACACAGACACACAAAGATGCACACACAGACATAGACACATGGACACATACGGACCAGAGACACACACAGACACACAGACACAGACACACACACAGACACAGACGCACATACAGACACACACACAGACACAGACACACAAAGATGCACACACAGACATAGACACATGGACACATACAGACCAGAGACACACACAGACACACAGACACAGACACACACACAGACACAGACGCACATACAGACACACACACAGACACAGACACACAAAGATGCACACACAGACATAGACACATGGACACATACAGACCAGAGACACACACAGACACACAGACACAGACACACACAGAGACACAGACGCACATACAGACACAGACACACACACACAGAGACACATACAGACACACACACAGACACAGACACACACACAGACACAGACACACACACAGACACACAAAGATGCACACACAGACATAGACACATGGACACATACAGACCAGAGACACACACAGACACACAGACACAGACACACACAGAGACACAGACGCACAGACACAGACACACACACAGAGACACATACAGACACACACACAGACACAGACACACACACAGACACACAAAGATGCACACACAGACATAGACACATGGACACATACAGACCAGAGACACACACAGACACACAGACACAGACACACACCCTCAAAGGTGACCCCGGGTCCAAACTCCTTTCCCACGTTTTAAAAAGAAAACGTCTCTCCCTGCCCAGCCGGCCGCGCACACGCGTCCTCAGCGGCCCGGGGTTCCACCGCCTGGCAAGGGTGATTAGGGTCCCCGGCACGCTGACGGATGATGGCTCTCGGCCTCCTTCCCTCACGTCGACCTTGTAATAAATAATCAGGTCGTGTTACAGCAATTTATCTGGTTGGCGGGAAGGTTGCCATGTGTTGCTTTGAATTAGGGTGACGTGCACCCAGCACCTGGCCCCCTAATTGCAGGCTTGGTCAACTTCCAGCATTTTCCCCGTCTTATTGTTCTGTCAAAGTGCTTAACAAGCCTAAATCCTTAATAGCTGCGAAGAGACGCAGGCAGGAGGGGCGGAGGAAGACCGTCATCTGGTTTTATTTTTATTTTTTTTCCTTCCTCTCTTAGGACGGAGACAGCATTAGTGCAGGACTTTGGAATCCGCTGTATAGCTGGCCTTTACGCAGCGAGGTAAGACGGTTCTTTAATCAGGCGTCCAGGGCTGACGGGGGTGAGTTTGCCAGACGGTCACTTCTGCGTCTCTACTCAGCGGAAAAGACGCAGGCTTCAAGATGGCATTAAAAAAAAAAAAACTGCTCCTGAAATGTAAAAAAACTCACACATGCTCCGCTCCCACTAGGAAAAAAAAAAAAAAAAGGCATGATTGCACACATTCCCAAATAAAATGAAGTTCACTTGGCCAGGACCGGTGGGTCATACATGTAATCTTTGCTCACACCTGCAATCCCAGCATTTTGGGAGGCCAGGAAGAGAGGGTTACTTGAGGTCACGAGTTCGAGACCAGCCTGGCCAACATGGTGGAACCCTGTGTGTCCTGAAAATACAAAATTTACCTGGGTGTGGTGGCGGGTCCCTGTAATCCCAGCTACTCGGTAGGCTGAGGCAGGAGAATCTCTTGAACCCGGGAGGCAGAGGTTATGGTGAGTTGAGATCAAGACATTGCACTCCAGCCTGGGTGACAAACAGAGAATTCATCTCAAAAAAAAAAAAAATCGACTATTTTGAAAACCTTGGTGGAATGAAGAGAAAAATTCTTCTTAAAACCAAACGGTGAGGCCGGGCGCGGTGGCTCACGCCTGTCACCCCAGCACTTTGGGAGGCCGAGGCGGGCGGATCGCCTGAGGTCAGGAGTTCGAGACCAGCCTGGCCAACATGGAGAAACCCGGTCTCTACTAAAAGTACAAAAATTAGCCAGACGTGGGGGCGGGCGCCTGTACTCCCAGCTACTGGGGAGGCTGAGGCAGGAGAATCTCTTGAACCCAGGAGACGGAGGTTGCAGTGAGCCAAGATCACGCCACCGCACTCCAGCCTGGTGACAGAGAGAGATTCTGTCAAAAAAAAAAACAGTGATTTCATTTAGTCATGTGGGATATTAAAATATTAATTAGCTCTACGTTACATCCCTGTGGAATCTTAATCGTCACATAGAGCTTTACTTCTTTATTTTTATTTTTATTTTATTTATTTATTTACTTATTTTGAGACGGACCTCACTGCAGCCTCCGCCGCCCGGGTTCAAGCGATTCTCCTGCCTCAGCCTCCCGAGTAGCTGAGATTACAGGCGCCCACCACTATACCAGGTTAATTTTTGTATTTTTAGTAGAGACGGGGTTTCACCAAGTTGGTAAGGCTGGTCTCGAACTCCTGACCTCAGGTGATCCACCCGCCTCGACCTCCCAAAGTGCTGGGGTGACAGGCGTGAGCTTCCAGCCTCCAGAACTGTGAGCAATGAATGGCTTACGCATTTGGGGTCGTCCTTCCTGCCGTGTCTGATCTCCGTGCGCCGGAGCCAGACCTCACCATGTAAACTAAAACCCGACCGGCTGACAACTTCAAGCTTTTCTAAACAGGTGAGAGCCATGGAGAGCTGGGACACGCCTGTGAGCACGTCCAGCACAGATACCTCGGTGAAAGTACAAGGACGTAGAATGTACTACGTGCCTGTGAGCACGGCGTGTCTAACAGCTACTTAGGATGGGGCTTCACAGAGAGGTATTAGCACAGTTATGATTTCACAAGAAGGGAAACTTTCCCAGCAAATCACTGTAATTTTAGTAGAGACGGGGTTTCACCATGTTGGCCAGGCTGGTCTCGAACTCCTGACCTCAGGTGATCCCACCGCCTCAGCATCCCTAAATGCTGGGATTAGAAGCGTGAGTCACCTCGCCCGGCCCCTCAGTGCCTGTTTTAAGCAGATGTGTAGAAATGTTTCCTGGTGACTCTCCAGCCAGAATCGCACAGAACTCTCACAGACCGGCCGTCACATCGGGTTACGTTTGGAGTTTAGCAAAAAAAAAAATCTTCATCTGTTTTTCACACTTCGGGTTTTGGCAAAGCCCGGTTTTAAAAAAATAAAATTGTGTTCTCCTTTATTTTTAAGCCCATGAGTGTTTGAAGGGAAATGCAATCCACATGTCAGAACCATCTTTATCCTACCTGACTCCAGGAAATTGAACACAAAATAATTCAGTGACTCACCCGAAAAGCAGAAGAAAAAAAAAAAAATTCAACCAGGGAAACGGAATGACAAGTTGCTATGCATGAATTTCAACCTGGCCTGGCGTGGGGGCTTGCGCCTGTCATCCCAGCACTTTGGGAGGTCGAGGCGGGCGGATCATCTGAGGTCAGGAGTTCGAGACCAGCCTGGCCAACGTGGTGAAACCCTGTCTCTACTAAAAATACAAAAATTGGCTGGACGTGTGGTCCCAGCTACTTCGGAGACCGAGGCAGAAGAATGGCTTGAACCCGGGATCAGACACTGCAGTGAGCCGAGATCACACCACCGCACTCCAGCCTGGGCGACTGAGAGAAACTCCATCTTGATCTTGATCTTCCAGCCTCCAGAACTGTGAGCAATAAATCTCTGTTGCTTAACTAGCCAGTGTAGCCGTTATAAAACGGACCCGGGGCTGAGTGTGACTGCTCACACCTGTAAGCCCAGCACTTTGGGAGGCTGACGTGGGCGGATCACCTGAGGTCAACAGTTTGAGACTAGCCCGGCCAATGTGCTGAAACTCTGTTTCTACTACAAATACAAAAATTAGTCAGGCGTGGTGGCACGTGCCTGTAATCGCAGCTACTCAGTACACTGAGGCAGGAGAATCGCTTGAACCTGAGAGGCGGAGGTTGCAGTAAGCTGAGATCATGCCACTGCACTCCGGCCTGGGTGACAGAACGAGACTCCATTTGAAACAAGGAAGCAAAAAAAGAATTGGCACATAGACACTGTGGAATACTAGGCAGTCATGAAAAAGGATGAGTTCATGTCCAATGCAGGGACATGGATGAAGGTGGAAACCATCATTCTCAGCAAACTGACACAGGAACAGAAAACCAAACACTGCATGTTCTCACTCATAAGTGGGTGCTGAACAATGAGAACACGTGGACACAGGGAGGGGAGCATCACACACCGGGGCCTGTTGGGGGTGAGGGGCAGGGGAGGGACAGCAGGGGGTGTGGGGATTGGGGAAGAAGAGCATTAGGAGAAATACCTAAAGTAGGTGATGTGGGGATGGACGCAGCAAACCACCATGGCACGTGTGTACCTGTGTAACAGTCCTGCACGCTCTGCACACGCACCCCAGAACTTAAAGTATAATAATAATTTTAAAAAGAAAGACACATTGAAATCAAAGAAAAAAAAAATTCAACATTGGTTTATTGAAATCTGACATGCCCGTTGTAAGGACGGTTGCCTCACCGGGGGCTCGGACACGCCCCCTTCCCTCTCCGGGGAGCTGGGACACGCCCCCCTCCCTCGCTGGGAGCTCGGACACGCCCCCTCTCTCGCGGGGAGCTTGGACACGCCCCCTCCCTCGCGGGGAGCTCGGACACGCCCCCCTCCCTCGCTGGGAGCTCGGACACGCCCCCTCTCTCGCGGGGAGCTCGGACACGCCCCCCTCCCTCGCGGGGAGCTCGGACACGCCCCCCTCCCTCTCCGGGGAGCTCGGACACGCCCCCTCCCTCCCGGGGAGCTCGGACACGCCCCCTCCCTCGTGGGGAGCTCGGACACGCCCCTTCCCTCTCCGGGGGCTTGGAAACGCCCCCCTCCCTCGAGGGGAGCTCGGACACGCCCCCCTCCCTCTCCGGGAAGCTCGGACACGCCCCCCCCTCCGGGGAGCTCAGACACGCCCCCCTCCCTCTCCGGGGAGCTCGGACACGCCCCTTCCCTCTCCGGGGGCTTGGACACGCCCCCCTCCCTCGAGGGGAGCTCGGACCCGCCCCCCTCCCTTGCGGGGAGCTCAGACACGCCCCCCCTCCGTCTCCGGGGAGCTCGGACACGCCCCTTCCCTCTCCGGGGAGCTCGGACCCGCCCCCCTCCCTTGCGGGGAGCTCAGACACGCCCCCCTCCCTCTCCGGGGAGCTCGGACACGCCCCTTCCCTCTCCGGGGGCTTGGACACGCCCCCCTCCCTCGAGGGGAGCTCGGACCCGCCCCCCTCCCTTGCGGGGAGCTCAGACACGCCCCCCTCCCTCTCCGGGGAGCTCGGACACGCCCCTTCCCTCTCCGGGGGCTTGGACACGCCCCCCTCCCTCGAGGGGAGCTCGGACCCGCCCCCCTCCCTCTCCGGGGAGTTCAGACACTCCCTCGCCGGGAGCTCACACACGCCCCCTTCCCTCTCCGGGGAGGTCGGACACGCCCCCTTCTGTCTCCGGGGGCTCGGACACGCCCCCTTCCCTCTCCGGGGAGGTAGGACACACACACACCCCCAGGAGCCCTGGAAAAAAGCCGCACTCCCTCCTTACTATTTTGTCCTATCCAGGCCCCACCCCGTGCCTGCCATTTTGTCTTCCTGCCTACTATTTTGTCCTATGTGGGCCCCACTCCCCACCATCCGGGTCCCACTCCCCTCCATTTTTGTCCCACCCACCTTGGCCACAGCCAATCAGACGCCTCCACTCCCTATAAAATCCCATGCCTGAGCGGAGTCCGCGCGACTTCTCCGGCCCCTCCTGTCCGGACCGCAGAACGTCACCCGGGAGCCTGAATAATACCAGATTGCCTGAGGTCAGGAGTTCGAAACTGAGCTCCATGACTCTGTCGCACTAAAAATCCATCCCAGGCCGGGCGCGGTGGCTCAGGCCTGTCATCCCAGCACTTTGGGAGGCTGAGGCGGGTGGATCACTAGGTCGAGAGATCGAGACCACCCTGGTCAACATGGTGAAACCCCGTCTCTACTAATACAAAAAATTAGCTGGGCATGGTGGCGCGTGCCTGTAATCCCAGCTACTCAGGAGGTTGAGGCAGGAGAATTGCCTGAACCTGGGAGGCGGAGGTTGCGGTGAGCCGAGATCGCGCCATTGCACTCCAGCCTCGGTAACAAGAGCGAAACTCCGTCTCAAAAGAAAAAAAAATCCATCCCAGCCCCCTCCAGCTCCCCTCAAAGTCCAGTTGCACACAGATGTGATTGCTCTCAATCACCTGGACTGTCCCCCTCACCCACCTTTCTCCCATCCTTTACGTCTTTTCTTTTTTTTTTTTTTTTGAGATGGAGCTTTGCTCTGTCGCCCAGGCTAGAGTGCAGTGGCACGATCTCAGCTCACTGCAACCTCCGCCTCCCTGGTTCAAGCGATTTTCCTGCCTCAGCCTCCCAGGTAGCTGGGACTACAGGCCCCCACCACTACTCCTGGCTAATTTTTGTATTTTTAGCAGAGGTGGGGTTTATTCATGTTGGCCAGGCTGGTCTCGAACTCCTGACGTCAGGTGATCCGCCCGCCTTGACTTCCCAAAGTGCTGGGATGACAGGCGTGAGCTACCGCACCCGGCCCCTTTTCATCTTTTCATCATGTGTTCATCACAGACTCACAGATGGCCAGTCCCTCTGCCCCTGACGTCAAGAAACGAGTTCTCTTTGGGTTCAGTACTGGATGCAACTTGAACTCAGCTGCAGCCACCGTGACTGGAAACCCTGTGCCAGCTGCTGCTGTCTGAACAGCGGCTGGATGTGTAGCAGGCTGCAAGGATAGTGACACAGTTCACAACAGCACGACAGAGAATCCACCCAAATGCCCATCCATGATACACTGGATAGCGAAAATGTGGCACATAGACACCATGGAATACTATGCAGCCATCAAAAACGATGAGTTCATGTCCTTTGCAGGGACATGGATGAATCTGGAAACCATCATTCTCAGCAAACTGACACAAGAACACAAAATCAAACACCACATGTTCTCACGCATAGGTTGAACAATCAGAACATGTGGGCACAAGGAGGGGGGCATCGCACACTGGGGTCTGTTGGGGAAGGGCTAGGGGAGGGACAGCAGGGGGTGCAGAGGGTGGGGAGGGATAGCATGGTGAGAAATACCAGATTGCCTGAGGTCAGGTGTTCGAGACCAGCCTGGCCAACATGGTGAAACCCCATCTCTAGTAAAAACACAAAAAAAATCAGCTGGGCGTGGTGGTGGGGGGGTGCTTGTTGCCAAGAGCAGCTCAGTCATAGAGACCCCAACTCAGGAGGCACTGAAGGAAATGAGACACAGGCAGCAAGAGTGGGATCAGAGTGGAACCTCCCGGTGTCGGCCAGCATTTCCCAGCTGACAGCCCAGAGCACAGTCCAACGCATGTCTTTATTCTATGTGAACAAGGGATGATTTTTAATCAGCAGGAGCTCAGTGCTTCTTCATAGAATAAAGACACTCTCTGCGACTCAACAATGGGGACCAGCTCAAATATCCTGTGTCCTTTTGGGAGCTGGTTTAAGTCAGGCATGACCGATAGTTACCGGTTGATGATTCCGGCAGTTTCCTGCCTGGGATGGCTCAGTGTTCCTTGCCCTCACCTCTCAGCAAACAACACACTGTCCGTCACACACAGGTCAAGAGCTTCTCCCAGCAGCCTGTAGTCCCAGGTACTTGGGAGGCTGAGGCAGGACAATCGCTTGAACCCGGGAGGCGGAGGTTGCGGTGAGCCGAGATCGCACCACTGCACTGCAGCCTGGGCCACAGAGCGAGACTCTATCTCAAAAAAAAAAAAAAAAAATCTGGAGACAACAGATGCTGGAGAGGATGTGGAGAAACAGGAACACTTTTACACTGTTGGTGGGAGTGTAAATTAGTTCAACCATTGTGTTAGACAGTGTGGCGATTCCTCAAGGACCTAGAAATAGAAATTCCATTTGACCCAGCAATCCCATTACTGGGTATATATCCAAAGGATTATAAATCATTCTACTATAAGGACACATGCACACGAATGTTCATTGCAGCACAGTTTACAACAGCAAAGACCTGGAACCAACCCAAATGCCCATCGATGATAGACTGGACAGGGAAAATGTGCCACATAGACACACCAGGGAATATTATGCAGCCATCAAAAATGATGAGTGTGTGTCCTTTGTAGGGACATGGATGAACCTGGAAACCACCATTCTCAGCAAACTGACACAAGATCATAAAATCAAACACTGCATGTTCTCACTCATAGGTGGGTGTTGAACAATGAGAACACATGGACACAGGGAGGGGAGCATCACACACTGGGGTCTGTTGGGGGGAATAGGGGAGGGACAGAGATGGGGGAGGGTGGGGACGGATAACGAGGGGAGAAATGCCAGATATAGGTGACGGGGGTATGGAGGCAGCAAACCACCTTGCCACGTATGCACCTATGCAGCAATCCTGCATGATCTGCACATGTACCCCAGAACCTAAAATACACAAGGGATTGAACGGGCTGTAGGAAGGCGCGTTTGACTTCATCTCTTGATGTGACCAGGGCGGTCTCCTGGGTTTCGGGCAGCACCGAGCCATAGAACCCAACTCAGGAGTCCCACGTAGATTCCGTGACAAATCAATTAATCCTCCTCTGCTCGCAGACGCCGCCTTTACGCCTCCCGAATAAGGACTCCCCGGGGACCCTGTGATGCGTAAACAGCATCAAGAATGATCTTTTCTTCTCGCTGGCTCGATTTGCTACTTAATTTAATAAATGCGGCTCTCAAAGAAGGGAATGCTCACTTTGATTTCGACACACACCCGTGAGCCCTCTGCACTCCCCCCCCCTCTCTCTCTCTTTCTCTCTCTTTTTTTTTTTTTAGGTTCTTAATGAAATTGTATTTATTTATTTATTTTTTATGAATTTGTTCCTTATGCTTTAGGTTCTGGGATCCATGTGCAGAGCGTGCAGGTTTATTAGACAGGGATACATGTGCCAGGGTGGTTTGCTGACTCCATGCCCCTGTCACCTACATTACGTATTATTTCTCCTAATGCTCTCCCTCCCCAATCGGCCCACCCCCTGCTATCCCTCCCCAGTACCCCCCACCCCCTGTTATCCATCCCCAGTACCCCCACCCCCTGTTATCCATCCCCAGTACCCCCACCCCCTGTTATACATCCCCTAAACCCCCAGCCCCTGCTATCCCTTCATTAGCCCCTCACCCCCTGCTATGCCTTCCCTAGCCCCCCCACCCCCTGCTATCCCTCCCCGGTACCCCCCCGTTATCCCTTAATTACCCCCCCACCCCCTGCTGTCCCTCCCCTAGCCCCCCACCCCCTGCTATCCCTCCCCAATCCCTCCACCCCCTGCTATCCCTCCCCTGGCCCCCCACCCCCTGCTATCCCTCCCCTAAGCCCCCCACCCCCTGCTATCCCTCCTCAATCCCCCCACCCCACGACAGGTCCTAATGTGTGATGCTCCCCTCTGTGTCTCCATGTGTTCTCATTGTCCAACACCCACTTATGAGTGAGATCATGCGGTGTTTGGTTTTCTGTTCTTGTGTCCAGAACAATTCACGTTTTTCAAACTCATGTTCCTTTAGAAGTATGGGAAACTACATTTCTGTGACCCCCTCCTTCAGTCCACAGAAGCAAACCAAATTTATAATAATGGTGGCTTCACAGGTTTTATTTCTTCCAATTAACTTGTGTGTCTTCAAAGCTGATTTGTCTTTTAAAAAGACGAATCCTTATTTATCTTCATAGTGTGTACGCAGCACAGCCGGACGAAAACAGACACAGGGGAGGAGGCATCTGGGGGGCAGTTAAAACAGGAAGTGCACCTTCAACAATTCGGATATCCTACCGTAAAATGAGTCACCTGAATTATTTTTCCAGGCTGGTATCTTTTGGAAAGTTTCAAGTTTCTTTAATTTCTAACACGACTTATTTTCAAGATACACAGAGGAGTTTTCGTTTCTTGTTTCTTTCTTTCTCAGAGGAACTGTCTCTCTGTGGCTGCCAGGCTGGAGTGCAACGGCACGATCCCAGCTCACCGCACCCTCCATTTCCGAAAACAGTAGATTTGTAAGAAATGCTTTCCAACCCATGATCCTGGGCATAGACAGACAAGAAAACGGCAGCACGTCATCTTTGTTTTCTCTTTATTACATTTTAGGTTTTGGGGTGCATGTGGAGAACATGCAGGATTGTTGCATAGGTGCATACGTGGCAGTGTGATTTGCTGCCTTCCTCCCCTTCACCCACCTCTGGCATTTCTCCCCATGATGTGTCTCCCCACCTCCCCACTCCCCACTGTCCCTCCCCTATTTCCCCCCAACAGACCGCAGTGTGTGATGCTCCCCTCCCTGTGTCCATGTGTTCCCATTGTTCAACACCCACCTATGAGTGAGAACATGCGGTGTTTGATTTTCTGTTCTTATGTCAGTTTGCTGAGAATGATGGTTTCCAGGTTCATCCATGTCCCTACAAAGGACATGAACTCATCGTTTTTGATGGCTGCATAGTATTCCATGGTGTATGTGTGCCACATTTTCCCTGTCCAGTCTATCATCGATGGGCATTTGGGTTGGTTCCAGGTCTTTGCTACTGTAAACTGGGCTGCAGTGAACATTCGTGTGCATGTGTCCTTATAGTAGAACGATTTATAATCCTTTGGATATATACCCAGTAATGGGATTGCTGGGTCAAATGGAATTTCTATTTCTAGGTCCTTGAGGAATCGCCACACTGTCTTCCACAGTGGTTGAACTAGTTTACACTCCCACCAACAGTGTAAAAGTGTTCCTATTTCTCCACATCCTCTCCAGCATCTGTTGTCTCCAGACTTTTTAATGATCGCCGTTCTAACTGGCTGCAGTGAGGTCCGTCTCAAAATAAGTAAATAAATAAATAAAATAAAAATAAAAATAAAGAAGAAAAGCTCTATGTGACGAATAAGATTCCACAGGGATGTAACGTAGAGGTAATTAATATTTTAATATCCCATACCACCTCCGCCTCCTGGGTTCATGAGATTATCCTGCCCATGAACATCCGAGGCCAATTCACACACGTGGAGTCAGTCACTGTCCGTGGTATCAAACTCTGTAAAATGTGTCACAGTTCGTCAAGAATCTGCAGATATAGAGACAACATCTTGAATCAGCCAGTCATAATTAAAAGTGAAATCAGAAATGATTTGCCTGGGCCACAGAAATGAAGTGTGAGCCTTTAGAAGCCCAGTATTATTACACGTGTACTAAATTTCCTTCTTTCTTTCTTTTTTTTTGAGACGGAGTTTCGCTCTCGTTACCCAGGCTGGAGTGCAATGGCGCGATCTCGGCTCACCGCAGCCTCTGCCTCCTGGGTTCAGGCGATTCTCCTGCCTCAGCCTCCCGAGTAGCTGGGATTACAGGCACGCGCCACCATTCCCTGGATAGTTTTTGTATTTTTATTTCTTCCTTCCTTCTTTCTTACTTTCTTTTTTCTTGCTTCTTGCTTTCTTTCTGTCTTGTTTGTTTCCTTCTTTCTTTATTTTTTTAGACAAGAGTCTTGCTCTGTCGACCAGGCTGGAGTGCAATGGTGTGATCTCAGCTCACTGCAACCTCCACCTCCCTGGTTTCACCACGTTGGCCAGGCTGGTCTCGATCTCCTGACCTCGTGATCCACCCGCCTCGGCCTCCCAAAGTGCTGGGACTTGAGTCGTAAGCGACCGCTCCATGCTTTAATGCATCTGACACCTGCCTACAGGTGTGGCTTCAGCCTCTTCCAGAGAAGGTTTATCACCAGGTGCAACCTGTTACATGTTCTAGATTCACTCGTGGATGGATGTGAGGGCTGCCTTCCTGTGTGAGTTACTGTGGACCGTGCACACGAGAACACAGATATCTCTGTAACGTGTGGATTTCGTTTATTGCCTGGCACAGGATTCAGGGGTTCTTGCGGTATTTGTTAAAGTGTTTCCAACTCGTGATCTCAGCCTGTCAAAGGGCTGGAATTGCAGGTGGAAATGAAGGAAGCAAAGAAAAAAGAAAGAAGGAGAGGGAGAGGAGGATGGAGAGGAGGACAGGGAGGAGGAGGGAGAGAAAGAAGGGGGGAGTAGGGGGAGGAGCAGGGAGAGGAGGAGAAAGAGGAGGAGGGGAGGAGGGGGAGGAAGAGAAAGAGAAGAGGAGGAGGAGGAGGAGGGAGAGGAGAAGGGAGAGGAGAAGGGGGAGGAGGGAGAGGAGGAGGGGAAGGAGGAGGGAGAGGAGTAGGGGAAGGAGGAGGGGGAGGAGGGGGAGGAGGGGGAGGAGGGGGAGGAGGAGGGAGAGGAGGGGGAGGAGGGAGGGGAGGAGGAGGTGTAGGAGGGGAGGAGGAGGAGAGGAGGTAGGGGAGGAGGTAGGGGAGGAGGGAGAGGAGAAGGGGGAGGAGGGAGAGGAGGAGGGGGAGGAGGACGGGGAGGAGGAGGAGGGGGAAGAGGGAGGGGGAGGGGAGGGAGAGAAGAAGGGGGAGGACGGGGAGGAAGAGAAACAGAAAGAGGAGGAGGAGGAGGAGGGAGAGAAAGGAGGAGGGGGAGGAGGGAGGGGAGGAGGGGGAGGAGGGAGGGGAGGATGGGGAGGAGGGAGGGGAGGAGGGAGGGGAGGAGGAGGGGACGAGGGAGGGGAGGAGGTAGAGGAGAAGGGGGAGCACGGGGAGGAAGAGAAACAGAAAGAGGAGGAGGGGAGGAGGGAGAGGAGGAGGGGGAGGAGAAGGGGGAGGAGTGGGAGGAGGGAGAGGAGGATGTGGAGGAGGAGAATGAGAGAAAGACAAGTGTGAAGAGGAGGGGAAGGGGGTTGGAGAAGGTGGAGGAGGAACAAGAGGCAGAGGAAAGGAAGGGAGGGAAGAGGAAGACAGGGAAGGAGGCAGAGGGAAGAAGAGAGACAATCCAGGAGCACAGAAGGCGGGAAAGAGAAGAACTTGGGGGCTGTCGGGTCGGAGGCCTGTCGAGCGGCCGACTGACCACGTTCTCCGACGACAACACGGCTTTTGTAAACGCCCTGTGGAAATTACTCCCCGGCACGCGGGACATAAATCTTCATCTCTCCTGCCGTCCGTGCCCCGTAAATCAGAACCATAAATGCCATTTGCTCTGCCATTAGCGGAGGACAATTGAACACACTCGTCTGCACACACAGGGTCCCGTTCCCTCGTTCCCCACACCGCCCCCCCACCCCAACCCCTGGCGTTTTTTTTCCCCTCTCCTCCTCTATCCAACCACCAGCCACGGGGCGCGGGGCACCTGTCTGCTGACCACACTGACCCGACATCTGGGCCTGCTCAGCAGCTGACGAAGGAAACCGAGTGTAGACAATGTCGGCTTGTGGACTAACAAAAAAGAAAAAAAAGGAAAGAAAGAAAGAAATTCATTGTTTCATTGTTGTGCGATTTGAAACACATGTTCGTGGGAGTCCCCAGCCATGTGCAGAATATCATTATTCGACGCTGAGAATCCATCCGGCTGCAAACAAATGCCGATTTCCAGCAGATCCGGCCGCCTTTACGTCTTAACAAAGCAAGTAAGAAAACGGCCTAGAAATAGAAATTCCGTTCGACTCAGCAATCCCATCACCGGGTATATCCCCAAACGGTTATTAACCTTTCTGTTATAAAGGCACATGCACACGTATGTTCACTGCGGCACTGGTGACAATAACAAAGACCTGGAACCAACCCAAACGCCCATCACTGATACACTGGACGACGAAAATGTGGCACATACACACCATGGAATACTATGCAGCCATGAAAAAGGATGAGTTGATGTCCCATAGCCCCCACCCCTCAACATACCCCAGTGTGTGATGCTCCCCTCCCTGTGTCCCTGTGTTCTCATTGTGCAACACCCACTTATGAGTGAGAACATGCGGTGTTTGGTTTTCTGTTCTTGTGTCAGTTTGCTGAGAATGATGGTTTCCAGCTTCATCCTCATCCCTGCAAAGGACATAAACTCATCCCTTTTCATGGCTGCGTAGTATTCCATGGTGTCTATGTTCTTGTGTCTGTTTGCTGAGACATAGGCAAACACCTCGTGGCTAAAACCCTAAAAGCAATGGCAAGAAAAGCCAAAATAGACAGGGAGGGGAACATCACACACTGGGGTCTGTTGAGGGGTGGGGGCTATGGGACATCAACTCATCCTTTTTCATGGCTGCGTAGTATTCCATGGTGTGTATGTGCCACATTTTCCTTGTCCAGTCTATCACTGATGGGCAGTTCGGTTGGTTCCAGGTGTTTGCTATTGTAAACAGGGCTGCAATGAACATTCGTGTGCATGTGTCCTTATAGTAGAACGATTTATAATCCTTTGTTCTCTGTGAATTACCCAGTTGTTGGTAGCCTGTGACAGCAGCAGAAAACTAGCACCGAAAGGTCCGTCAAAACTGCCAAAGCCGATTTCCAGGCTGGCATGGCGGCTCACAGCTGCAATCACAGCCATTTGGGACGCCAAGGTGATAGGATCCTTTGAGGTCAGGGGTTGGAGACCAGCCTGGGGAACACTACAAGACCCAATCTGTACAAGAAGTTTTTAAAAATTAGGCAGGCATGGTGGTATATCACCTGCGGTCCCAGCTACCTGAGAGACGGCAACGTGGGTGCCGTGGTTTTGAAGGGCCAAACGTGGTGAAACCCCGTCTCTACTAAAACAAATACAAAAAGTTAGCCGGGTGTGGTGGCGTGCACCTGTCCCAGTGTGTGTGTCTGTGTATTTGAGTCTGTGTGTATGTGTATTTGTGTGGGTCTGTGGTGATTCTGTGTATGTATCTGTGTGTCTGTGTCTCTGTCTGTGTGTGTGTACCTATGTGTGTCTGTGGTGACTCTGTGTTTGTGTTTGTGTCTGTGTGTGTGTGTCTGGTATCTGTGTGGTTCTCTGTGGTGTTTCTGTGTATGTATCTGTGTGTCTGTGTGTTTATCTGTGTGGGTCTGTGGTGACTCTGTGTTTGTATCTGTGTCTGTGTCTGTGTGTGTCTGTGTATCTGTGTGGGTCTGTGGTGACTCTGTGTTTGTATCTGTGTCTGTGTGTCTGTGTGTGTGCGCGAATGTGTGTGTGTATCTGTGTCAGTCTCTGTGTTGTGTCTGTGTATGTATCTGTGTGTCTGTGTGTGTGTGTCTGTGTATCTGTGTGGGTCTGTGGTGACTGTGTTTGTATCTGTGTGTCTGTGTGTGTCTGTGTATCTGTGTGGGTCTGTGGTGACTCTGTGTTTGTGTCTGTGTCTGTGTGTGTGTGTCTGTGTATCTGTGTGGGTCTATGTGGTGTTTCTGTGCATGTATCTGTGTGTGTGTGTCTGTGTGTTTCTGTATCTGTGTGTCTGTGTATCTGTGTGGGTCTGCGGTGACTCTGTGTTCGTATCTGTGTCTGTGTGTGTGTGTCTGTGCATCTGTGTGGGTCTGTGGTGACTCTGTGTATGTATCTGTGTTTCTGTGTGTGTCTGTGTATCTGTGTGGGTCTGTGGTGACTCTGTGTTTGTATCTGTCTGTGTGTCTGTGTGTGTGCGAATGTGTGTGTGTATCTGCGTCAGTCTCTGTGTTGTGTCTGTGTTTGTATCTATGTCTGTGTGTCTGTGTATCTGTGTGGGTCTGTGGTGACTGTGTTGTGTGTGTGTGTGTGTGCATCGGTGTGGGTCTGTGGTGACTCTGTGTTTGTATCTGTGTCTGTGTGTCTGTGTGTGTGCGAATGTGTGTGTGTGTATCTGTGTCAGTCTCTGCCTTGTGTCTGTGTATGTATCTGTGTCTGTGTGTCTGTGTGTGTGCATCTGTGTGGGTCTGTGGATCAGTGTGTTTCGTTGTAATGGAAGTCAAAAGTACATCACCTAAAATTCACCGCTCGCCGTGATAAAACTGTTACTTAACGTCTTTGGATTGATTGAGGTTAAATCGTCAAACACCAGCTCCTTTTCAAAGTCAGCAATCGTGTGTGTTAACCTGCCGCTTTAGTATCTGTAATTTTGTGACATTTGAAGTTATTCTTCTTCTTAACTCTTTTTAATTAATTTTCTGCACGTTGCTTTTTTCTCTTGGCTTTTAATTCCATATAGAGTATTCAACTCTTGAAACACATTTGAAATAATGTGCTTGAAAAAAATAATTTGCTTGAAAAAAAAAATCCAGGAATTTTGAGTACATTCACCACCATCAAGTTCTGGGTCATTTTAATCACAGCCCAGAGAAAGCCTTGTGACCATTAGCAGTCACCACCTGTCTTGTTCCTGGACGTGCACATAAAGGAATTGGAAATGGGCCAGGCACATAAGATAAACTAAAAATCCAAAAATTAGCCAGGTGTGGTGGCAGGCACCTGTAATCCCAGCTACTTGGGAGGCTGAGGCAGGAGAATCGCTTGAACCGGGGAGGCAGAGGACGCAGTGAGCTGAGATCGCACCACTGCACTCCAGCCTGGGCAACGGAGCGAAACTGTTTCAAAAAATAAAATAAAATAAATTTTTTTCTAGCGATGGGATCTCACCGTGGCTAGCTAAGTCTGATATTTTTTGTAGAGATGGGGTCTCACTATGTTGCCCAGTCTGGTCAAGAACTCCTGCCTCAGCCCCACCTCCCACAAAGTGCTGGGATTACAGACATGAGCCAGTTTGCTTCCCGTTACTTTATTCAATGTTTGGATTTAGCTGGTCTTGAGCCTGACACACCCCCACTCACCCCTACGCTAACAAAGAGACCCACAGGTTGGGAGTGGTGGCCCACACTTGTAATCTCAGCACTTTGGGAGGCGGAGGGGAGAGAATCACCTGAGGTCAGGAGTTCGAGACCAGCCTGGCCAACGTGGTGAAACCCCATCTCTACTAAAAATACAAAAATTAGCCAGGTGTGCTGGCAGACGCCTGTAGTCCCAGCTACTCAGGAGGCTGAGGCAGGAGAATCGCTTGAACCCGGGAGGAGGAGGTTACGGTGAGCTGAGATCACGCCATTGCACTCCAGCCTGGATGACAGAGTGATGGGAAAAAAAAGAGACCCAGAATGTGGCTGAGTGCAACAGTTCATGCCTGTAATCTCAGCACTTTGGGAGGCTGAAGCAGAAGGATGGCTTGAGCCCACAAATTCAAGGCCAGCCTGGGTAACATAGTGAGACCCCATCTCTCCAAAAAATGTTAAAAAGTTAGCTGGGCTTGGTGGCATGCACCTGTGATCACAGCTACTTGGGAGGCTGAGACAGGAGGATCATTTGAGCCCAGGAGTTCGAGGCTGCAGTGAGCCATGATGGCACCACTGCACTCCAGCCTGGGTGCCAGGGGGAGACCCTGTGTCAATAAATAAAAATAAATAAAATGTAAAAAGACCCAGGTACTACCAGAAGTTCATTTCCCTCCGTTTCAGTCCCAGGGGAGCTGTCCATGGTCAGGACTCAATGCTCTGCTCCACACAGTCATTCAGGGACCCAGGTACTACCAGAAGTTCATTTCCCTCCGTTTCAGTCCCAGGGGAGCTGTCCATGGTCAGGACTCAATGCTCTGCTCCACACAGTCATTCAGGGACCCAGGTACTACTAGAAGTTCATTTCCCTCCGTTTCAGTCCCAGGGGAGCTGTCCATGGTCAGGACTCAATACTCTGCTCCACACAGTCATTCAGGGACCCAGGTACTACCAGAAGTTTATTTCCCTCCGTTTCAGTCCCAGGGGAGCTGTCCATAGTCTGGACTCAATGCTCTGCTCCACACAGTCATTCAGGGACCCAGGTACTACCAGAAGTTCATTTCCCTCCGTTTCAGTCCCAGGGGAGCTGTCCATGGTCAGGACTCAATGCTCTGCTCCACACAGTCATTCAGGGACCCAGGCTGCTCCAGACACCCGTGTTTCCATCTTATTTTTTCCTGGGTGACAAGGTGAGATCCTGTCTCTAAATAAATATAAATAAAATGTAAAAAGACCCAGGTACTATGACAAGTTTATTTCCCTCTGTTTCTGTCCCAGGGGAGCTGTCCATAGTACCCGATGCTCTGCTCCACACAGTCATTCAGGGACCCAGGCTGCTCCAGATGCCCGTGTGTCCGTCTCATTTTCTTCCTGGGTTCCTGGGTCTTCTTGCGTTCCTGCTGGCCAGCAGGACCTAGCATGGGAGATTCCGTCCTGAGGCTCAAATCCAGAATGGCCTACTGTCATTCCTGCTACCCGAAGCTCAGCCACTTAACAAATTGCAACCAAAAGTTGGAAGAATCTGACTTTGTTCTCAGAGTGCGAGGAGAAGGAGGGATGGATTTTCATGGACCACCATTAGCTGTGGCCACAGGCTGACTAATCAGATCACTAAAAGACCACTTTCTAAAAAGCATTTGATTTCTATGGCATGGGCTCTGGCTTCAGGACAGCAATAAATCCCAAAATCCACTTTATCTTTATCAAAGGGACACCGAAGATAAACCACCTCTGCCTTCATCAAATCCTGTCCTTTTAAAGGTAACCTGGCACGGGGCCACGAGGAACACCCGAAGATTAATGAGCTCTTGAAAACAGATCAGGCGCACGGAGTTCAAGACTGCAAGCATACTCTTGATGTTATTAGCCGTCCTTTTTAATCAATGCAAGCAAGATCTTTGCAGTGCAAGTGTCTAGTAAGACGCCTCAGGTACCGGGAGGCCAGAAGGTTGCTTGCAAATATTTATCAAACTCTAATTGAGGAGGTCTCTGTCTGCACCTGCAGATTATACCAGGGAGAACGTGCTTTGTGAAAAGAGGAGAGCTCAAAGAATGGTGATAAGCTGTTGAATTTGGCACCAGGAAATACCAGGAAAAACAAACTCGAGAGAAAATAAAAATACGGATCAGATGTCCATAGAAATTATCTGAGAGTAACAAAAATCCTTTTTGCATGAGTGAGTCAAATAAGGAGAATTTTACGGTGGAAATGGTGGGTGAAGCAGACACAGGGCTGGGGACTCTGCTCTTTGTGAGTGCATTCTGAATAAGAGGAGATGTGTTTTCATTTTTTATTTTTTTAATGTTATTATTATTATTATTTATTATACTTTAAATTCTGGGGCACACGTGCAGAACGTGCAGGTTTGTTACACAGGTATACACATGCCATGGTGGTTTGCTGCATCCATCTCCCTGTCACCCACATTAGGTATTTCTCCTAAAGCTCTCCCTCCCCAATCCCCCCACCCCCTGCTATCCCTCCGCTAGTCCACCACCCCCAGACAAGCCCCAGTGTGTGATGCTCCCCTCCCTGTGTCTGTGTGTTTTCATTGTTGAACACCCACCTATGACTGAGAACATGCGGTGTTTGGTTTTCTGTTCCTGTGTCAGTTTGCTGAGAATGATGGTTTCCAGCTTCATCCATGTCCCAGCAAAGGACATGAACTCACTCATCCATTTTTATGGCTGCATAGTATTCCATGGGTTGTATGTGCCACATTTTCTTTATCCAGTGTATCCTTGATGGGCATTTGAGTTGGTTCCAAGTCTTTGCTGTTTTGAACAGTGCTGCAATGAACACACATGTTCCTGTGTCTTTATAATAGGATCATTTATAATTCACCATGTATTTTTAATTAACAAATAATAACTGTGTATATTTATGGGTTACAAGGTGATGTGATACATTTGGGTACCGTATTGTACGGCATGGCGACCATATTTCATAATCGTGGATTGTATATATCAAAAGCACTTTAAAAAAATATATTTTAGGCTGGGCGGAGTGGCTCACGCCTGTAATCCTGGCACTTTGGGAGGTTGAGGCAGCTGGATCACCAGAGGTCAGGAGTTCAAGACCAGCCTGGCCAACATGGCGAAACCCCAATTCTAGTAAAACTACACAAATTAGCTGGGTGTGGTGTCGTGGGTCTGTAGTCCCAGCTACTTGGGAGGCTGAGGCAGGAGAGTCGCTTGAACCTGGGAGGCAGAGGTTGCAGTGATCCGAGGTTACAGCAGTGCACTCCAGCCTGGGCGACAGAGTAAGACTGCAAATCAAATTATACACATGCACACACACACATATATATACACACACATATATATATATACACAAAGATACATATATATACACATATATATACAGACACACACACATATATACAGATGCACACACACATATATATACACACACATATATACACACATGTATATACACACACGTATACACACACACATATATACACACACATATATACACATACATATATACACATATATACAGACACACATATATACACACACATATACACACATGTATATGCACACATTAAATATATCTGTGTATATATGTATTATATTTAAATATATGTGTGTTATTATTAAACATATATGTATATATATGCATGTACGTATGTATGTATATTTGACACAGTCTCACTCTGTCGCCCAGGCTGGAGTGCAGTGGCGTGATCTCAGCTCACTGCAACCTCCGCCTCCCGGGTTCAAGCGATTCTCCTGCCTCAGCCTCCTGAGTAGCTGGGATTACAGGTGGGCGCCACCATGGCTATTCTTTGTATTTTATTTTATTTTATGTTTTTGAGATGGAGTCTCGCTCTGTCGCCCAGGCTGGAGTGCAGTGGCGTGATCTCAGCTCACTGCAACCTCCGCCTCCCGGGGTCAAGCGATTCTCCTGTCTCGGCTTCCCAAATAGCTGTGATTACAGAAGCACAACATCACACCCAACTAATTTGTGTACTTTTTGTAGAACCCCCCCGATGAGCAGAGATCACCCCACTGTACTCCAAGCTGAGTGACAGAGCGAGACACTGTCACATTCACGCGGCTGGCCGGGGGCCCAGGCCCAGAGGAAGGAGGGACAGACACAGCCGTCAAACGTGATAAAGGTGCCGTGCCACCGTGTCTACACAGCAGCCCCCCACCCCTCCCCGCGTAGACGGCGCTGTGGATGGTGGGGCGTAAAAGACACAACTGTCAGTCTGTGTTAGGGAGGAGAAGGTTTGGCTGCACAGGCGCGGGATTGTTCCCCGTTAATACCCCCTGGTTCCTTTTAAAGCATGTGCTTGTGTGTGTGTGTGTGTGTATGTGTGTGTGTCTGTGTCCAGGCTCTCCTGGTTCTTTTTAAAGCATGTGTGTGTCTGTTTGTGTCTGTCAGTCTGTGCGTGTGTGTCTGTGTGTGTGTCTATGCGTATGTGTGTGTCTGTGTGCACGTGTGTGTGTCTGTGTATGTGTGTGTGTATGTGTCCAGGCTCTCCTGGTTCCTTTTAAAGCATGTGTGTGTGTGTGTGCATGTGTGTGTATGTGTGTGTGTGTGTCCAGGCTCTCCTAGTTCCTTTTATAGCATGTGTGTGTGTGTCTGTGTACGTGTGTGTGTGTCCAGGCTCTCCTGGTTTCTTTTAAAGCATGTGCTTGTGTCTGCATGTGTGTGTGTGCATGTGTGTGCCTGTGCATGTGTGTGTGTCTGTGTGTGTGTCTGTGCGTGTGTCTCATGCATGTGTGTCTGTGTGTATGTGTGTCTGTGCATGTGTCCATGCATGTCTGTCAGTCTGTGCATGTGTGTGTCTGTGTCTATGCATGTGTGTCTGTGTGCATGTCTGTGCATATGTGTGTGTCTGTGTGTGTCTGTGCGTGTGTCTTGTGCATGTGTGTCTGTGTGTATGAGTGTGTGTCTGTGTGTGTGTCTGTGCGTGTGTGTGTGCATGTGTGTGTGCATGTGTGTGTGTGTCCAGGCTCTCCTGGTTCCTTTTAAAGCATGTGCCTGTGTGTGTGTGTGTGTGTGTGTGTCCAGGCTCTCCTGATTCCTTTTAAAGCATGTGTGTGTCTGTGCATGTCCGTCAGTCTGTGCATGTGTGTCTGTGTGTGTGTCTATGCGTATGTGTGTGTGTCTGTGTGCATGTGTGTGTGTCTGTGTACGTGTGTGTGTGTCCAGGCTCTCCTGGTTCCTTTTGAAGCATGTGTGTGTCTGTGTGTGTGTGTCTGTGCATGTGTGTGTGTCTGTGAATGCCTATGCAGGTGTCTGTGCATATCTGTGTGCATGTGTGTGTGTCTGTCCTTGCATATGTGTGTGTGTCTCCAGGCTCTCCTGGTTCAACACTCCTGCAGGCACTCTGGTCTTCCTGTCTTGCAGAGCAGAGAGCTGCCTGAGGTACCTGGACTCTGCCCACAGCTCAGACATGCAGGTGCCCAGGGCGGCTTCTGTGGAGATGCTGTGTAGGATGCAAACACGTTCTGAAGACGTCTGGCTTGGGGTCATGTCCGCCTGCAAAGACGCTTCAGAGGCTTTTTTTGTTTTTTGAGACAGAGTCTTGCTCAGCCGCGCAGGCTGGAGTGCGGTGGCGCGATCTCGGCTCACTGCAACCTCCATCTCTCCGGCTCAAGAGATTCTCTGGCCTCACCCTCCCGAGTAGCTGGGATTAAAGGCACCCACCACCGCACCTGGCTGATTTTTGTATTTTTGGTAGAGACACGGTTTCCCCATGTTGGCCAGGCTGGTCTCGAACTCCTGACCTCAGCTGATCCGCCCGCCTCGGCCTCCCAAAGTGCTGGGATGACAGGCGTGAGCCACCGCGCCCTGCCCAGCTTTGGGAGCTTTTTAAACTCTCAAAGTCGGGGTTTTAGCTGAAGTGCACAGAAGATGGGTTTTCTGCCTGGAGAAGGGGAATGTGGAGAGGGGCGGGGGGGTGGGGATGTCTTTCTCTCGTCAATATAAGATGAGTTTTAGTTTGAGCTGCTGTAATACATGATTGCAGACTGGGCCAGGCGCCGTGACTCATGCCTGCAACCCAGCACTTTGGGAGGCTGACTTGGACGAACGCTGGGGTTCAGGAGTTTGAGATCAGCCTTTGCAATAGCGTGCGACCCCATGTATATGAAACATTTTAAAAAATTAGCTGGGCGTGTGTGGTGCTGCACGCCCATACTACCGGCCACTCGGGACGCTGAGGCGGAAGGATCATTTGAGTCCAGGAGTTCGAGGCTGCAGTGAGCCGTGATCACACCACTGGACCCAGGCGTGGGCAAAACCGGGAGACCCTGTCCCTAAAAAAAAAAACTATTATACGCTTAGAGAATTATAAACAGCAGAAAGTTAGTTTCACAGTTCTGCAGGCTGGAAGTCCCAGATGAAGGCACAGTGGGCCCTCACCTAATGGAAGGAATGAGGTAATTCTCTGGCCCTTTTATAAGGCACTGATCTGACCGGGTGCAGTGGCTCACGCCTGTCATCCCAGCACTTTGGGAGGATGAGGCAGGCGGATCTCCTGAGGTCAGGAGTTCGAGACCAGCCTGGCCAACATGGGGAAACCGCGTCTCTACTAAAAATACAAAAATTAGCTGGGCATGGTGGCGGGTGCCTGTAGTCCCAGCTACGCGGGAGGCTGAGGCGGGAGGATGGCTTGAACCCGGGAGGCGGAGGTTGTAGTGAGCCGAGATCGCCCCACTGCACTCCAGCCTGGGCGACAGAGCGAAATTCTGTCTCAATAAAAAAACAGTTTCACCTTCAATTCTTCAGAATGACCCAGGGTAGGGGTGGCCGTCGGCATCACGGCTGCTAAGAGAACTCAGAAGGTTTTCTTTTTCCTTCTTGACGTACGTTGTAAATTTTTTTTTTTTTTTTAACCCCAGCTCCGTTCCACTCTGGATTTGATTAATTACCAAGGTGTTTTAAAACGGTCTGTGCTGTGGGCAGGAGGGAATGATTTACAAAGTGTGTACACAAGGAAGTCATTTGCCCGAGCGTTCTGGTCGCTCTGTTCTGGTACACGGATTCTGGCCAAAGCCCCCGTGTCTGGGTCAAAACACATTTTTCTTAACATGACGGTGCTTGCTTCAATATCACCGTGATTATTAAATGCGAATACTCTGGCCTCTAAATTCACGTGCAGATATCATCTTTATTATTAAATGCGGATACTCTGGCCTTCGCCTCCCGGGTTCAAGTGATTCTCCTGCCTAACCCTCCTGAGTAGCTGGGATTACAGGCACGTGCCACCGTGCCCAGGTAATTTTTGTATTTTTAGTACAGACAGGGTTTCAGCATGTTGGCCAGGCTGGTCTCGAACTCCTGACCTCATGCGATCCGCCTGCCTCAGCCTCCCAAAGTCCTGGGATTACAGGTGTGAGCCACTGCGCCCGGCCAATCCTGCCTTTTTTTTTTTTTCCTTTTTGAGACGGAGTTTCGCTCTCGTTACCCAGGCTGGAGTGCAATGGCGCAATCTCGGCTCACCGCAACCTCCGCTTCCTGGGTTCAGGCAATTCTCCTGCCTCAGCCTCCTGAGTAGCTGGGATTACAGGCACGCGCCACCGTGCCCAGCTAATTTTTTGTATTTTTAGTAGAGACGGGGTTTCACCATGTTGACCGGGATGGTCTCGATCTCTTGACCTCGTGATCCACCCGCCTCGGCCTCCCAAAGTGCTGGGATTACAGGCACGCACCACTATGCCCAGCTAATTTTTTGTATTTTTAGTAGAGGCGGGGTTTCACCGTGTTGACCCGGATGGTCTCGATCTCTTGACCTCGTGATCTACCCGCCTCGGCCTCCCAAACTGCTGGGATGACAGGCGTGAGCCACTGCGCCTGACCAGAAATTCAGACCGATCTACCCACTCCAGCTGAGTTAAGATTCCTTAATGCCTTCTTTGCTGCAGCGCTCAGCCTCACCGAGGCGTGTTTGAGTTTTTGCTCACGTATTCCTCCAGGAACATGGCACGGTTTCACCCGACCATTTCCCCCGGCCTCCGGGACGTTCACGTCTGTCGATGAGGTTGTTGTTACGGCTGGGACTGATGGCTTGAGTCAGGAACAAATCTCCTCTCCCGACATAAGCGGGTGCTCTAATGAAATGAGTTTTATTCAAAGTCTCGGCCTCGTCATGCGGCAGGAAAACAGATAAATGGCAGGATTCTTTTAGCGAATGCCTCCCGCGAAACAGCAGCACATTGCGTATGGAGTTTAATTTCCTCATAGCTCACGAGGTGTCATTCACCTGCTGCGCGTTTTGGCGAACGGATTCGGGACCGTGACAAGGTGGAATATTGCTTTTCTTGTTGAACTGCAGCTGGGATGTAGAGAAACTTGCCTGCTGATGGAAGTCCGTGCATTCTTTTTATTATTCCTTTTGTATTTCAATTTTTAAAAATTGTACTTCAGGTTTTGGGGTACATGTGAAGAACATGCAAGATTGTTGCATAGGTGCATATGTGGCAGTGTGATTTGCTGCCTCCCTCCCCATCACCTATATCTGGCATTTCTCCCCATGCTATCTCTCCCCAACTCCCCACCCCCTGCTGTCCCTCCCCTATTTCCCCCCGACAGACCCCAGTGTGTGATGCTCCCCTCCCTGTGTCCATGTGTTCTCATTGTTCAACACCCGCCTATGAGTGAGAACATGCGGTGTTTGATTTTGTGTTCTTGTGTCAGTTTGCTGGGAATGATGGTTTCCAGGTTCATCCATGTCCCTACAAAGGACACGAGCTCATCGTTTTTGATGGCTGCATAGTATTCCATGGTGTATGTGTGCCACATTTTTCCTGTCCAGTCTATCATCGATGGGCATCTGGGTCGGTTCCAGGTCTTTGCTATTGTAAACTGTGCTGCAATGAACATTCGTGTGCATGTGTCCTTATAGTAGAACGATTTATAATTCTTTGGATATATGCCCAGTAATGGGATTGCTGGGTCAAACGGAATTTCTATTTCTAAAACAAAAGCGTTGTCAACAGAAGCAAAATAGAGAAATAAATAGACAAGACTGCCTTGACCCAGTAGATGTGAGAGAGAGGAGGCGACCTGGGGCCGTGCTCATGTGCGTGGACATAAAACCATCCGCTCCCTGAATGGCCTTTTCTTCACGGGCACCCCATGCTCCCACAGCGGGAACGCAGGCGGGCACGGACTTCCAGGCTTCAGTCCGTCTTTCCGGTGCACACGGGACCAGGTGTCCCTGCGGAGAGGCTGCCGGGGGCGTGTGAGTGAACCCCGGGCTCAGGGTGCACGACCAGGCGGTGAACGGCTGGTGTCCTTGTCACCAAGGCCTGAGAAGCTCATGGCTGTTTCTTCCTCCCTCCCTCCCTCTGTCCTTCCCTCTCTCTCTCTCTTTCCTTCCTTCCTTCTTTGCGTCTTTTTCTCTTTCCTGCTTTCCCTGTAAACCCTCCAAGCTCCACAATCCGGTTGTCCTTGGACCCTGTGATTCTGACGACCTGCTTCCGAATCTTTGCAGCAGCCCCCCCACCCCCCGCACCCCAGCCTCTCCACGCTTCTCTGCAATTACAAGAGACACCTTTTCCGTCCCTTTGTGCCCAGTCTGCAATTCCGTGTATGGTCCTTTTATAAAAACCAGGCCTTGCACCCTAACGTTGAAAACCTGCCTCTCCGTTCACTCTGGCACTCAGGAACGGGGCCCGGGCCGCAGTGTGGCCGTCCTCACACCTCCGGGGCCTCAGGAAGCCCTGGATCCAATTCCAATCGCTCTTTGGATGGATTTTATGGAGGGGCTCCTTCACAGAACAAGAGTGAGCCCCGCCAAACCCCCGACACATCATCGTAAAAGGAGAAAAGGCTTCCAGATGCTGGAAGGGCCCCACGCGGGGGTCACGGTCCCCCCAGAACAAAGCGGCCTGTGAGAAGCCGGCCGGCCGAGGCCCCACGTTCCTCCTAAATCCAGCCTCACAAAGCATCATCTGACATGAAACAATGGGCTTCCCCAGGCTGAGCTGGGAAGGGGCTGTCGGGACACACAGCTCGCCTTTCAGGACGGACGTTAGCCGGACACGTGGGTAATGGGCTCTCAGGAAGCAGGGCTCTGTGTCTACACACACACACACACACACACTCACACAGGCACACACGGGCTCTGTGTCTACACACACGCACACACACAGGTACACACGGGCTCTGTGTCTACACACACACGCACACACACTCACACAGGCACACACGGGCTGTGTCTACACACATGCACACGGACACACACACAGGCACAAACGGGCTCTGTGTCTACACACACACGCACATGGACACACACTCACACAGGCACACACGGGCTCTGTGTCTACACACACACGCACACGGACACACACACAGGCACACACGGGCTCTGTGGCTACACACACATGCACACGGACACTCACACAGGCACACACGGGCTCTGTGTCTACACACACACACACGGACACACACACAGGCACACACGGGCTCTGTGTCTACACACACGCACACGGACACACACACAGGCACACACGGGCTCTGTGTCTACACACGCACACACACATGGACACACATGGGCTCTGTGTCTACACACACACGCACACTCACACAGGCACACACGGGCTCTGTGTCTACACACACGCACACTCACACAGGCACACACGGGCTCTGTGTCTACACACACGCACACACACACGGGCACACATGGGCTCTGTGTCTACACACACACGCACACGGACACTCACACAGGCACACACGGGCTCTGTGTCTACACACACATGCACACACACACGGGCACACATGGGCTCTGTATCTACACACACACACGGGCACACACGGGCTGTGTCTACACACACACACGCACACACACAGGCACACACAGGCTGTGTCTACACACACGCACATGGACACACGCAGGCACACATGGGCTCTGTCTACACACATGCACACAGACACACACACAGGCACACATGGGCCGTGTGTACAGACACACGCACATGGACACACACACACAGGCACACACACAAGCTCTGTGTCTACACACATACACACCCGCAGGATGTCCAGAGGCACCCAGAGACCTGCAGGACGTCCACAGACACCCACAGACCCGCAGGATGTCCAGAGGCACCCACGTAGCCGGAGTTTCACAGCCAAGATTTCCCAGGCAGGGTCCTGGTTATCATGTCACACATGAGACTGTTATGGTTGTCTGCAAATCAAGGAGATGTTTCAAGAATCTTAAATGCCGGCCGGGCGCGGTGGCTCACGCCTGTAATCCCAGCACTTTGGGAGGCCGAGGCGGGTGGATCACAAGGTCAAGAGATCGAGACCATCCTGGTCAACATGGTGAAACCCCGTCTCTAGTAAAAATACAAAAAATTAGCTGGGCATGGTGGCGCGTGCCTGTAGTCCCAGCTACTCGGGAGGCTGAGGCAGGAGTATTGCCTGAACCCAGGAGGCGGAGGTTGCGGTGAGCCGAGATCGCGCCATTGCACTCCAGCCTGGGTAACAAGAGTGAAACTCTGTCTCAAAAAAATATATATATATATAGAAAGAAAAGAAAAACAGAAAGCCAGCACTTTGGGAGGCTGAGACAGCTGGATCACTTGAGGTCAGGAGTTCGAGACCAGCCCGGCCAACATGGTGAAACCCCGTCTCTACTAAAAATATAAAAAAAATAGCCAGCTGTGGTGGCAGGTGGGTGTAATCCCAGCTACTGGGGAGGCTGAGGCAGGAGAATCGCTTGAACCCGGGAGGCAGAGGCTGCAGTGAGCCAAGATCCTGATACTGCACTCCAGCCTGGGTGACAGAGCGAGACTCCATCTCTCTCAAAAAAAAGAAAAAAAGAAAGAATTTTGCAAGGACTTTAGGGCAAGCATTTTATTGTTCTTCCGGATGGGCTCTTAAGAAAGGGGTAACGGCCCCCCGCGGTGTTTGCTTTTTGGGGGCTGGGGCCAGGCCCAGGCGCATGGATGATTGCTTTGTGTTTGGAGCGCTGAGAAAAAGTTCAAAGAAACCCTCTTGATTGTCTGCGTTTCCTTTCGCCGCCGGCTTCATCCTTTCTAACCATTATTTAATGAATTTTTATTGGAAAAGCATGGCCGTACTTATGAATTTTTTTTTTCCCCTGCGAAAGCAGGAGGCGGGTGTGTTTTCGCTGGCATTACCCTCTGTGTGTTTTAATCACAGGTTGTAAGGAGGTTCCCTGCGGCCCTGAGCTCCCCAAAGGGAAACTCTCCTGCAGAGGAAATAGTAGACCCCTTTGAAGTGAACACGGGAAATGGAAACCTGGCTGCCCGGGTCCCCACGGACCCCCGACTCTCTTCCTCCCAGAAGGAAATCTCGCTGTCCGCTTGACACTTTTTCTTCTATTTTCCTCCCTGCAGAAGGGTTGAAACACAGACACTGAGAGGGATCTGTTTTTAAAGTGAACTTTATCTATCTATCCATCCATAATCCATCTATCCATCCATCCATCCATCCATCCATCCATCCATCCATCCATCCATCTATCCATCCATCTATATATGCATCCATCTAGCCATCCATCTACCCATCCATCTATCTATGCATCCATCTATCCATCCATCCATACATACATCCATTTGTCCATCCATCCATCTATCTATTCGTCTATCCATCCATCCATCGTACATCCATCCATCTATACATCCGTCTATCCATCCATCCATCCATCTATGCATCCATCTATCCATCCATCCATCTATCCATCCATCCATCCATCTATGCATCCATCCATCTATCCATCCATCCATCCATCTATGCATCCATCTATCCGTCCATCCATCCATCTATGCATCCATCTATCCATCCATCCATCTATGCATCCATCCATCCATCGACCTATCCATCCATCTATCTATCCACCCATCCATCTATCTATCCATCTTTCTATCTATCCATCCATCCATCTATCCATTCATCTATCCATCCATCCATGCACCGACCTATACATCCATCTATCTATGTATCCATCTTCTATCTATCCATCTATCCATCCATCCATCTTTCTATCTATCCATCCATCCATCTATGTATCCATCCATTCACCCATCCATCTATGCATCATCCATCCATCTATACATCCATCCATCTATCTATCCATCTATCTATCCATCTATCCATCCATCCATCCATCTATGTATCCATCCATCCATCTATCCATCCATCGATTCATCCATCTATCCATCCATCCGTGTATCTATCCATCTATCTATCCATTTATCCATCCATCTATCATGCATCCAACCAGCCAGTCAGCCATCTATCTATCCATCTATCCACCCATCTATCTACCAATGCATTCATCTATGTATGTATGTACCTATACATCTATCAATTCATCTATCTATCCATCTATCCATCTATGTATCATCTATCTGTTCATCTATGTATCTATCCATCTATCTATTCATCTATCTATTCATCTATCATCTATCTACCTATCTATCCATCTATCTAACCATCAACCCATGTATCTATCTATGTGTCTATGTATGTATCTATCTAAGTATCTATGTATATATCTATCTATCTGTTTATCTATGTGTTTATCTACCTATGTATGTAGCTATCTATCATGTATCTATCTATCTGTCTGTTTATCAATTTATCTATCTATCAATTTATTTATCTAATTCTTTGTTTATTTATCTATTTTCAGACCAAGTCTTGCTCTGTTGCTCAGGCTGGAGTGCAGTGGTGTGATCTCAGCTCACTGCAACCTCCATCTGCCGGGTTCAAACGATTCTCTTGCCTTAACCTCCCGAGTAGCTCGGATTACAGGCACGCACCACCACACCCGGCTAATTTTCTATTTTTCAGTAGGAACGGCGTTTTCCCCATGTTGCCCAGGCTGGTCTTGAACTCCCAACCTCTGGTGATCCACCTGTCTCAGCCTCCCATAGTGCTGGGGTGACAGCCGTGAGCCAGTCCATCTGGCCTCATTTACGTATTTATTTTTGAGACGGAATTTCACAATTGTTGCCCAGTCTGGAGTGCAGTGGTGTAATCTTGGGTCACTGCAATCTCCACCTCCTGGGTTCAAGCGATTCTCCTGCATCAGCCTCCCTAGTAGCCGGGATTACAGGCGCCCACCACCATTCCTGGCTACTTTTTTTGTATTTTTAGTAGAGACAGGGTTTCTGTATGTTGCCCAGGCTGGTCTTGAACTCCCAACCTCAGGTGATCCACCCGCCTCAGCCTCCCAAAGTGCTGGGATGACAGGCGTGAGCCACCGCGCCCGGCCTCCACCACACGGCTGAATGTCAGGCAGGATGGCTTCCGTTCCTCGCGTTCCACAGGACAGGGCTGCATTTCTGCTCCTGATTGCAGGTTATTGTATTAGCTCACCCTCCCTTCCCTCCCTCCTTCCCTCCTTCCCTTCCTTCTTCCTTCCTCCTTGCCCCCTTCCTTCCCTCCCTCCGTCTCTCTTTTCCTTCCTTCCTTCCTTCCTTTTATCCTTCTTTCTTTTTCTGAAGAAGAAGGAAACAGATAAGGAGGAGGAGGAGGGGAAGAGGAGGAGGGAGGAGGAGGGGAGGAGGAGGAGGGGGAAGAAGGAGGAGGAGGGGGAGGGGGAAGAAGGGGGAGGGGGGAGGGGGAAGATGGGGGAGGGGGGAGAGGAAACAGGAGGAGGGGGAGGTGGAAGCAGGAGGAGGAAGGAGGAGGGGGGGAGGAGGAGGGGGAGGATGAAGGAGGAGGAGGGGAGGGGGAAGAAGGAGGAGGGGGAGGGGGAAGATGGGGAGGGGGGAGGGGGAAGATGGGGGAGGGCGGAGGGGGGAGGTGGAAGCAGGAGGAGGGGGAGGGGGAAGGAGGAGGAGGGGGAGGGGGAAGGAGGAGGAGGGGAGGGGGAAGGAGGAGGAGGGGAGGGGGAAGAAGGAGGAGGGGGGAGGGGGAAGAAGGAGGAGGGGGGAGGGGGAAGAAGGAGGAGGGGAGGGGGAAGGAGGAGGAGGGGGGAGGGGGAAGGAGGAGGAGGGGAGGGGGAAGGAGGAGGAGGGGAGGGGGAAGGAGGAGGAGGGGGGAGGGGGAAGAGGAGGAGGGGGGAGGGGGAAGAGGAGGAGGGGAGAGGGGGAAGGAGGAGGAGGGGGAGGGGGAAGGAGGAGGAGGGGGGAGGGGGAAGGAGGAGGAGGGGAGGGGGAAGAAGGAGGAGGGGGGAGGGGGAAGAAGGAGGAGGGGGGAGGGGGAAGAGGAGGAGGGGGGAGGGGGAAGAAGGAGGAGGGGGAGGGGGAAGAAGGAGGAGGGGGGAGGGGGAAGGAGAAGGAGGGGAGGGGGAAGAAGGAGGAGGGGGGAGGGGGAAGGAGGAGGAGGGGAAGGGGGAAGGAGAAGGGGGGGAGGGGGAAGGAGGAGGAGGGGGAGGGGGAAGGAGGAGGAGGGGGGAGGGGGAAGGAGGAGGAGGGGAGGGGGAAGAAGGAGGAGGGGGGAGGGGGAAGAAGGAGGAGGGGGGAGGGGGAAGAGGAGGAGGGGGAGGATGAAGGAGGAGGAGGGGAGGGGGAAGAAGGAGGAGGGGGGAGGGGGAAGAAGGAGGAGGGGGGAGGGGGAAGGAGGAGGAGGGGGGAGGGGGAAGGAGGAGGAGGGGAGGGGGAAGGAGGAGGAGGGGGGAGGAGGGGGAAGGAGGAAGGGGAAGGAGGAAGAAGAAGTAGGGAGAGAGGAAGAGGGAAAAGTAGGAGGAGGGAGGAGGGGGCCGCGTGCTGTGGCTCAGGCTGTCATCCCCGCACTTTGGGATGCCGAGGCGGGTGGATCACATGAGGCCGGGGTCGAGGTGTAGAGAGATGGGAAGCAGGTTCCCGACTGACCAGGCTAACTGGAGAAATTTGAGAGTTCTTCCTGGGTGGGCACAGGCTTTCCTCTTAGACTGATAGAAACGTTCTGGACCGTGTGTCAAATATCCTCAGAGCCCCCGGTCACGGTACAGTAGGGTCTGTGAATTTTATCACCACAGGAAAAAAAAAAAAAAAAAAAGGGAATTAAAACACTTTTCCAAAGGTCAGGCGAGGCCTGTGTGCCTGGGAGTGTAATTAATTAGGTCATTAGCACGTGTGAGTCTAGAGTTCTCGGTGATGATGCAAATAACCCAGATAACGCCTCTCGTGTTTCTGCGTCCACACTGAGAAAGAGGATATTCTGCAAAACCCACACCCAAGCAGACAGACGGGACGCCTGAGTCAACGCAGGGCCTCGGGAAGATCTGAAACCAGGGACCCCACACTTCCAAGCCATTTCCTCACCAGTCACAGGCTCAGAACCCCAGTTTCTGGGAGCCCCAGACGCCCAAAATGTACTAAAAAACAGGTGTCAGAGAAACGTCATATGCCGTAGAGTTTTGGAGAAAACATTAACTTTGCTTTTTTGAAAATTCTTCTCCAAGTAAACATACATTTTTTTGAATTTCCTTTTTTCTTTCTCTTTCTTTCTTTCTCTCTTCTTTCTTTTCTGTCTCTCCCTCTTTCTCTATTTCTCTTTTTCCCTTCCTTTTTTTTTTTTTTTTTGAAACACAGTCTCACTGTCGCCCAGGCTGGAGTGCAGTGGTGCGATCTCCCCTCAGCGCATGTAAAATATATGTATTTATATATACAAAGCCATACAACATAATTATATATATATAAAGCCATATGAAATACATATATTATGTATATAAAAGCATACAACATAGTTTTTTATATGTATAAAGGCATATAAAATACATATATTTATATATATAAAGGCATAAAACATACTTATATATATATAAAGACATATAAAATGTATATTTATATATATAAAGGCATACAACAGTCATATATATATAAAGTCATATATATATTTATATAAAGGCATACAATGGATCTACAAATAAATATAAACAAATGTATGTTTGCCTTTATCTATAAATATATATGTATTTTATATGCCTTTATATATATATATAGAAGTGTAGTATGCTTTTATATATATAATATGTATTTTTATATGTCTTTATATAACTATGTCATATGCCTTTATATATATATTTTTATATGCGACTCTCCTGCCTCAGCCTCCACACTAGCTGGGATTACAGGCACCCGCCAGCACGCCTGGATAATTTTTTATTTTCAGTAGAGACACGGTTTCTCCATTTCGTGAGGCTGGTCTCGAACTCCTGACCTCATTAGCTGGCCACCTCGGCCTCCCAAAGTGCTGCGATGACAGGCATGACCCCGTTTTCTTTTCTTTCGTTTTTCTGAGACAGGGTTTTGCTGTGTTATTGAGGCTGGAGGGCACTGGCTCAATCACCGCTCACTGCAGCCTCTACCTCCCAGCCTCAAGCAATCCTCCCACCTCAGCCTCCTGAGTAGCTAGGCCTACAGACACGTGCCTACAAGACATTGTGTATCTCTTGTAGAAATAGGGTCTTGCTGTGTTGCCCAGGTTGGTCTCGACTTCCTAAGCTCAATTGATCTTCCCACCTCAGCCTCCCAAAGTGTTGGGATTAGAAACCTGAGCCACCGTGCCCACAGCTTTCTGCTGCAGGTGAGTTACCGGTGAACTACAGGTGAGCTGCTGCAGGTGAGCTGCAGGTTAACTACAGGTGAGCTTCTGCAGGTGAGCTATAGGTAAGCTGCTGCAGGTGAGCTACAGTTGAACTATAGGTGAGCTGCTGCAGGTGAGCTGCAGGTGAACTATAGGTGAGCTTCTGCAGGTGAGTTACTGGGGAACTACAGGTGAGCTTCTGCAGGTGAGCTACAGGTGAACTACAGGTGAGCTGTGGCAGGTGAGTTACCAGTGAACTATAGGTGAGCTTCTGCAGGTGAGTTACCGGTGAACTACAGGTGAGCTGCTGCAGGTGAGCTACAGGTGAGCTATAGGTAAGCTGCTGCAGGTGAGCTACGGGTGAACTATAGGTGAGCTGCTACAGGTGAGTTACCAGTGAACTATAGGTGAGCTCCTGCAGGTGAGCTACAGGTGAGCTATAGGTAAACTGCTGCAGGTGAACTACAGGTGAGCTCCTGCAGGTGAGCTGCAGTTGAATTATAGGTGAGCTCCTGCAGGTGAGTTACCAGTGAACTATAGGTGAGCTCCTGCAGGTGAGCTACAGGTGAGCTATAGGTAAACTGCTGCAGGTGAACTACAGGTGAGCTCCTGCAGGTGAGCTGCAGTTGAATTATAGGTGAGCTCCTGCAGGTGAGTTACCAGTGAACTATAGGTGAGCTCCTGCAGGTGAGCTACAGGTGAGCTATAGGTAAACTGCTGCAGGTGAACTACAGGTGAGCTCCTGCAGGTGAGCTGCAGTTGAATTATAGGTGAGCTCCTGCAGGTGAGTTACCAGTGAACTATAGGTGAGCTCCTGCAGGTGAGCTACAGGTGAGCTATAGGTAAACTGCTGCAGGTGAACTACAGGTGAGCTCCTGCAGGTGAGCTGCAGTTGAATTATAGGTGAGCTCCTGCAGGTGAGTTACCGGTGAACTACAGGTGAGCTGCTGCAGGTGAGCTACAGGTGAGCTATAGGTAAACTGCTGCAGGTGAACTACAGGTGAGCTCCTGCAGGTGAGCTGCAGTTGAATTATAGGTGAGCTCCTGCAGGTGAGTTACCAGTGAACTATAGGTGAGCTCCTGCAGGTGAGCTACAGGTGTGCTATAGGTAAACTGCTGCAGGTGAACTACAGGTGAGCTCCTGCAGGTGAGCTACAGGTGATTTACAGGTGAGCTACAGGTGAGCTCCTGCAGGTGAGCTGCAGGTGAGCTACAGGTGAGCTACTGCAGGTGAGCTACAGATGAACTACAGGTGAGCTGCTGCAGGTGAGCTACAGATGAACTACAGGTGAGCTGCTGCAGGTGAGCTACGGGGTATCACTAATAGTCAGTTGGCCTCTTGCTCCAGCATAGTTTCCGAAGACCATCACTTGTATTTACGTTAGAACAGAAGAAGGTGTCACGGTGCGTGTTGCTGGCACAGCCGAGGCCGATGTGCCGTCTCCACTCAGAGTAAAATAGTTTGGTCCCTAATGATTCCTTAACATGTCACACACGAGCATCTCCATGTCTTTCTTTCTGTAACATTTAGTAACTGATCACATTAGTCAGTAGCATGAAAAAAGGGCTTTGGGAATCTATAACCCCTCAGCATTCAGAATTACATCGATATTCTGGGCCTGGCACGGTGGCTCACGCCTGTCATCCCAGCACTTTGGGAGGCCGAGAAGGGCGGATCACCTGAGGTCAGGAGTTCAAGACCAGCCTGGCCAACGTGATGAAACTCCGTCTCTACTAAAAATGCAAAAATTAGCCGGGCGTGGTCGTGGGCGCCTGTAATCCCAGCTACTCGGGAGGCTGAGGCAGGAGAATCGCTTGAACCCGGGAGGCGGAGGTTGCGGTGAGCTGAGATCACACCACTGCACTCCAGCCTGTACAACAAGAGGGAAACTTTGTCTCAAAACAAACAAGCTGGGTTTTATCCCAAAACTAAATAGAATTTGATCATACACACTCTGTAATAGTCATTCATTCATTCATTTTGAGATGTGGTCTCCCTCTGTCACCCAGGCTGGAGTGCAATCACGGCTCACTGCAGCCTCGACCTCCTGGGATCAAAGGACCCTCCTTGGCCAGGCGTGACGGCTCACACCTGTGATCCCAGCACTTTGGGAGGCCGAGGCAGGTGAATCATGAGGTCAGGAGTTCAAGACCAGCCTGAGCTGGTCATCTCATCTAAAAACGCAAAAATTAGCCGGGCGTGGTGGCGGGAGCCTGTAATCCCAGCTACTCGGGAGGCTGAGGCAGGAGAATCGCTTGAACCCGTGAGGCGGAGGTTGCGCTGAGCCGAGATCGTGCCACTCTGTACTCCAGCCTGGGTGACACAGTCAGACTCTGTCTCAAAAAAATTTTTAAATTAAAGTTAAAAACACAAAGGATCCTCTTGCCTCAGCCTGCTGAGTAGCTGGGACTCCAGGCGTGCACCACCATGCCTGGCTAATTATTTTATTTTCTGCAGACATGGCGGCCGGGGGCGGGGGGTCTCAGTACGTTGCCCAGGCTGGTCCCAACCTCCCGGGCTCAAGAGATCTGCCCGCCTCTGCCTCCCACCGGGCTTGGATTACAGGTGTGAGCCACGTCGCCCAGCCTGTATTTTTCCTATTAGTCTGCTGCCAAACTAATTGTGGTTTTGGACATTTAACTTTTAACTCTGAGAATCTCTAAGTTTAAACAAAAGAAATCAAAATACGTGGTTTTTGGAAAATGTGTCTTCTATCTTATCAGTTCAATGAGGGTGCTTGCGAAGTTTAAAACAACTTTATAATTATTATTATTTTAACAACAGCTCCACAAAGGCTTCAGAAAGCTTATCTACGTGTCTTCAGTCAGCGTTTTTGCTTTGTGTGAATTTTTCTTTATATCCCCGCATTTTCCGTTATTAAACATGAGAGTCTTTAAAACCCACAGAAGCCTCACAAACAGAAGGGCAGGTTTGCAGGAGGCAAAGTCAGTGGGTTTTCGTGTCTAATTCCGGAATCTGAGAACTGATCATAGGAACCTGTTAACCTGGAAACTCAAAGGTCTCATTCATCTTGAAACTGTGTCCATTTGAACAAGTTAAAATATATGTATTTTTTTAATGTGGTCAAATCCAGAGAAGTCTGCAGGAAAAGCCATGGAAAAATCAGAAAGAAATTCCGGGCTGAGACACTGACTTTTCAAATTGAATTATACCCAAAAAAGCACAAAGATCTGGAAGAGAAATTCGGGGACATTGGGTTCATTTTTGAAAGAGGTTCATCACAATTTGCAACAAAGTATCTATTTCTACGGACGGGATCTCTGTGAAACAATTTATATAAAATTACATTAAAATTATGTTATTTTTTTTTTTTTGAAACAGAATCTGGCTCTGTCACCCAGGATGGAGTGCAGTGCTGCGATCTCGGCTCACCGCAACCTCCGCCTCCCGGGTTCAAGTGATTCTTCGGCCTCGGCCTCCCAAGTAGCTGGGATTACAGGCGCCCGCCAGCAGGCCTGGCTAATTTTTGTATTTTTGGTAGAGACAGGGTTTCACCATGTTGGCCAGGCTGGTCTCGAACTCCTGACCTCAGGTGATCTGCCAGCCTTGGCCTCCCAGAGTGCTGGGATTACAGGCACCAGTCACTATGCCCGGCTAATTTTTGTATCTTTAGCAGAGACGGGGGTTTCACCGTGTTGGCCAGGCTGGCCTCGAACTCCCGACCTCAGGTGATCCACCCACCTCGGCCTCCCAAAATCCTGGGATTACTGCCATGAGCCACCACGCCCGGCCAAAACTGAACATTTTAGCCACTGAAAAAAGACCGAACCGGCCTGCGTTTGCCAATTAAACAAAACAAAACAAAACAGAGGTTGGAAAAGGCCAGGGAGTGACGTATGCTGGTCAGCTATGAAACCCCTTCACGGATTCCTCTGGGAATGTCCGCAGCCTAGCCAAAGCCCCCGACTGCTACACACAGAAAACACCACGTTCTCCTGTCCTGCAAGAGCCTGGGTGAACAGAGCTCTGAGCTTCAGATGTATTTTGCACCAGGCAGACCAGAAAAGAAAAAAAAAAAAAAAATTCGCAAGTTGGACTTTGCAGCCCGGTGTGGAAACGTGGCCTCTGAGAAGCCCTTCTGTGGCCCGTGGGTCAGCAGGAAGAAGGGACTGTCCAGAAAAGCATCAGCCCAGAGCCAGGGCCCATGGTGATTCTTGGAAACACTCACCCGTTGGTGGGTCCTGCGCCCTTGCGAATGAAATGGCCCCCAGTCCCGTGCGCCCGGCAACTGCACTGCTAAGCCTGGGTGGGTGGTTTCACCCTCCCCCAGTCCCGGCAGCTGACATGTGTTTCTTATCACAGCTGGGAACCAGTCAGGCTGGGCAAATGCAGTCATGAACTTTCCTTCACATAAAGACGGAAAACCCTATGCCAGAAAAGAAGCAAAAATGTCGTTTTTAAAAGTCCATTTCTTTTTCCACATATTTGCTCTTTATTTATTTATTTTTTTTTTTGGTCTCAAAATAACTGACTCATCGTTGCAACAGTGCCCTGGAGGATTCGTGCCATCGCCAAAAACTGAAAGAAAATGAAAAGTAAAAGCAAAAATAGCAGTTGGCCGCGGTGCCTCACGCCTGTCACCCCAGCACTTTGGGAGGCCGAGGCGGGCGGATCACCTGAGGTCGGGAGTTTGAGACCAGCCTGGTCATCATGGTGAAACCCCCGTCTGTATACTAAAAATACAAAAATCAGCCGTAATTACAGGTGGGTGCCTGTAGTCCCAGCTACTCAGGAGGCTGAGGCGGGAGAATCTCTTGAACCCGGGAGGTGGAGGTTGCCGTGAGCCTAGATCACGCCACTGCACTCCAGCCTGGGTGACAAGAGCCAGACTCTGTCTCAAAAAAAAAAAAAAGGATGATGGGGCTTCTCACAGCTGCCCTGCTGCGTCCGTGCCATGCTTGACCTGATTCAAATCAGAGATTTTTCGTCTTCCCACCTTCTGGGGGAACGTGGCTGAGGACCCCAGTCCACTGGTCAGAAAAATAACAACACTGTATTTTCAGCCTCGGCGTGGCCCCCGGAGTCTGTCCTCAGGGGGGAGGTGAGAGGTTTTTTTCTCTTTTTAACACTTGAATACAAATATTTATAAGTTTATTTATATCTCAGTTTTACAAGATGTACATTCATCCTACACGGCCTCACAAAACACACTCTGTTCCTGGAACTCCACACAAGGGCCTTAAACCTTTCTTCCTCTCGACCCCGCACCCCGACAATATCAGAGGGACACACATTTTAAGCCTGTTGGTTTGGGAAACGTCGTGTGATTTCCTCCCATTCGAAGCAATCCCTGAAAAACTCTGTACATACAGACGCGGACGCGGCTGAGGGATAAATCATCACAGGCCGTTCACACATTGAAAAAAGAAATGAAAAAGAGAGAGAGAAGGACCAACAGGCTCTGAAGAAATATAAAAATAAATGCAAGACAGTGTCAAATTTACACTCCACATAATTAAAATAGTACATATTTATGAGTTTTCAACGGAGGGAAAAAATAAATAAGAAAACCACACACAGCTTTCCCGAGGAACCTCTACGTACAAGGACCTGGATCCGTGAAAACTGACATTCTCTACGTTGCTTCCGCGAGTTCTCGTTAAACAGCAAATTTCAATAAAGCATTTATAAACGGCATCAAGTTATCCGTGTGTATGGAAGAAAATCGGCATATTGACTAAGCTCATTCTTTTTAATAAATTAGGCACCGGTTTCGGTTTTTATTTTTAAATGTCAAACGTGTCCTCCGAAAACCTCTGTCCTCACCCCAGACCTCCCCACAAGCCTGGAACAGACAGAGACACGACCTTCAGCAAAGTGCCTTTGAAATGCCTGTAGTTGGAGTCTCTGTTCGTCATGAAAAAAACAAAAAAAAAACGCTGCAGTTAAAGGGAACCGGACAGTTGTGCTTATTCTTTATTTTTTGACACAGAGTCTGGCTCTGTCACCCAGGCTGGAGTGCAGTGGCACGATCTCGGCTCACCGCAACCCCTGCCTCCCGGGTCCAAGCGATTCTCCCGCCTCAGTCTCCTGAGTAGCTGGGATTGCAGGCGCCCACCACCACGCTCGGGTAGCTTTTTGTATTTTTAGTAGAGACGGGGTTTCGCCATGCTGGCCAGGCTGGTGTCAAACTCCTGACCTCGTGATTTGCCCACCTCAACCCGGCAAAGTGCTGGGGTGTTGGGTGTGAGACGCCGTGCCTGGCCTGTGCTGGTGTGCAGGGAAACATTTTTGAAAGGTCAGCGTCTTAACCAGGGCTTAGCGGCCACCTGAAACCATCCCGGCTTCATTGGGGTTAAACGCCCAGCTGTCCCCAGTGTCCGCAGATTCCACAGACACTCACAAGACCACGGCAGGAACTCATGCCTCCAACGTAATAGGACGGTTTGGGTGCCTGGCTGCTGCACTTGGGAGCGGTAGACAGGTCATTCGTGTCATAGTGTGTCACTGGATCAGCCAAAAAAAAAAAGTCATCATTTTTAAAAGTCGATTTCTTTTTCCATTTATTCCTTTTTTTTTGATTGGGGGGGGTGTCTCAAAATGACTCAATCATCTTCGCCGACAGCACCCAGGAGAATCCGTGACACCGTTGAAAAGTGAAACAAAATGAAAATTAAAAGACCAACCCTGGCCGGGCGCAGTGGCTCACGCCTGTCATCCCAGCACTTTGGGAGGCCGAGGTGGGTGGATCACAAGGTCAGGAGTTTGAGACCAGCCTGGCCAACATGGTGAAACCCCATCTCTACTAAAAATACAAAAAAACAAATTAGCTGGGAGTGGTTGTGCACGCCTGCAATCCCAGCTACTCGGGAGGCTGAGGCAGGAGAATCGCTTGAACCCGGGAGGCGTCAGTTGTGGTGAGCTGAGATCACGCCACTGCACTCCACCCTCGGTGACAGAGCGACACTCTCTCTCTCAAAAAAACGCACAAAACCAAAGCGTGATGCTAACCAGGAAACGCCACGCGCATCACACTAACTTTGTAATTGGAAAAACTGGTGTGGGATGTTCGTATTATCCATGTAAACCGCACAGGCACGGAATCTCTCCCACCTCCTTGTTCACCATGCTGGAGAAGAAACCCACACACAGATGCTTAAGTCACACCCCTGTCCCCTCCCCACCCCCACCAGAGAAGCTGCATTTTTCTAAGTCTTGGCAATTTCAAGGGGCCGACCTTCTCAAAGTATGCACCGGCTGGAGGCTCGGCCGGACACAGCTAATCTAATACCAACATCCAGTAAATCCAATTCCTTCTCCTGTGGGTGTTTCACAGTCAGACACAGAAAAGAGAGAGAGAAGCGGGTATGTCGGAAAGAGACTTCAACAGCCGAATGAAGGAAGAAGTGACTTTTTCTCGACCAGGCGTTTTCAAACCTCCGTGGGCTCTTTGGGCAAGTTCTCGGGGAGGAAAAAGAACACATGTCTTAGGACTCAACGCGACGTCTTTAAGTTCGGCCAGCAACGAATTCCTATGAACACGCTGAGGCTGGAGGCTCACATGCATCTCCCAAACCAAGTCCGCTTTGCTTTCAGAGGGGTAATTTCTGCTTTGCCGGCAAGCTCCCCAGACTTTGAAAAGCACGTTGTTTTCAGCAGAAAGCACCAAGAACCGCCAACGTGCGCCCACCCTACCAGTTCCATTTCTCATATCCTGTGGGGAGGAAGGTGCCGTTTTCACATAAAATGTGCATGCAACCGTGTCTCTGCAGTGACTTGCAATTAACCAAACCCACACACATCACATTCATACGTCCTTGTCTCCCCAGTCCCTCCTAAATAACCCAGAAAAAAAAAAGAAAAGAAAAGAAAAAGGAGGCCGGGCACGGTGGCTCACGCCTGTCATCCCAAGACTTTGGGAGGCTGAGGTGGGCAGATCAGGTGAGATCAGGCGTTCAAGACCAGCCTGGCCAACATGGCGAAACCCCGTCTCTACTAAAAAACACAAAAGTTACCCAGGTTTGGTGGCGGGTGCCTGTAGTCCCAGCTACTCAGGAGGCTGAGGCACCAAGAGTTGCTTCAACCCGGGAGGCGGAGGTTGCAGTGCACAGCCAGCGTCGGACCACTGTACTCCAGCCTGGGTGACACAGCAAGACAGATGGAAAGAAAGAAGAAAGAAAGAAGGAAAGAGAAACAGAGAAAGAAAGAAAGAAAGAAAGAAAGAAAAAGAGAAAAAGAAAGGAAGGAAGAAAGAAAGAAAAAAGAAACAGAAAAAGAAAAGAAAAAAGAGAGAGAGAAAGAAAGAAAGAGAGAGAGAGAAAAAGAAAGGAAGGAAGGGAGAGACAGAAAGAAAGAAAGATGGACAAAGAGAGAGGAAGGAAGAGAAAAGAAAGAAATGGAAGGAAGGAAGAAAAGAAAGAAAAAGAGGAACAAAGAAAGAGAAAAAGAAATAAAGGAGAGAAAGAAGGAAAGAAAGGCAAGAGACAGATACAGAGACAGAGAAAGAAGAAAGAAAAAAGAAAGAGAAAGAAAGAAAAAGAGAAAGAGAGAAAGAAAGAAGAAAGAAAGAAGGAAAGAAAGAGAAAGAAAGAAAAAGAGAAAAAGAAAGGAAGGAAGAAAGAAAAAAGAAACAAAGAGACAGAGATACAGAGACAGAGAAAGAAGAAAGAAAAAAGAAAGAAAGAGAAAGAAAGAAAAAAGAAAGAAAAAGAAAGAGAGAAAGAAGGAAAGAGAGAGAGAAGAGGGCCTTGGTGGTGACAGCTGCTCACAGCCCATCCACGCTACACAGAGTCACCCAACTTCCCTCCCAGGACAGAAGCGGAAGACCGCCGGTCTCAGCAGAAACAAGCACTCCACGCATCCAGTTCTCTGGGTGGCCTCTGCTCCGGGGGCCCGTCTGTGAGGGTGAAGCCTGCCTCTCTTTCCATATTAAATCAAACCGAAGAGCGAGACGGTCCTCCTGGCAGGCCCGGGGACTCCACCGTTCCAGCAGAGTTGACAGTAAACAACTCTCTTTTTTTTTTTTTTTGAGACGGAGTCTCGCTCTGTCGCCCGGCCTTGGGTGCAATGGCGCGATCTCGGCTCACTGCAACCTCCACCTCCCAGGTTCAAGCGATTCTCCTGCCTCAGTCTCCGAGTAGCTGGGATTTTAGGTGTCTGCTACCACACCCTGCCAATTTTTGTATTTTTAGTAGAGACGGGGTTTCACCATCTTGGCCAGGCTGGTCTTGAACTCCTGCCCTCGTGATCCACCCGCCTCAGCCTCCCAAAGTGGTGGAATTACGGGCATAAGGCACAGTGCCCGGCCCAGTAAGTCTATTTTAAAAGTTCAGATTCAGGCCGGGCGCGGTGGCTCACAGGTGTAATCCCAGCACTTTGGGGGACCGAGGTGGGCGGATCACCTGAGATCAGGAGTTTGAGACCAGCCTGGCCAACACGGCAAAATACTGTCTCTATAAAAATACAAAAAAATTAGCCGGGTACAGTGGTGGGTACCTGTAGTCCCAGCTACTCGGGAGATTGAAGCAGGAGAATCGCTTGAACCCGGGAGGCGGAGGTTGCAGTGAGACCAGGTCACACCAACCACACTCCAGCCTGGGAGTTTAAAAAAAAAAGTTCAGATTCTACAGAGCCCAGGCATACGTGTTTCTGCTCACGTGCAGTGAGCTTTTTGTTGGGAGGAAATTGTGACAGATGGTTATGTCTGAGAGATTCAAAATCCAATTCTTCTTTCAAAGAAAAATTTCAGCTTAACTATATATTTTTACCAACTATAAAACCCTCTGTTTCTCTGTCTTTTTTTTTTTTAATTCCCAGCTTTTTAAACAGAAAACTGTTTGAATGAGGCGAACTCTCGAATGCCCGGGTTAAAAGAAACAGCAGGTGATTTAAAATTACTGAATGTGCGTTCTTTCTCTCTCTCTGTCATTTTCCAGCGGCCCTAACTTTTTTAAATTAAAAATGTTGAAAGGGCTTTTTGGTTTGTATAAAGTGTTCTCTTAGGCCAGGCACGGTGGCTCACGCCTGTCATCCCAGCACTTTGAGAGGCCGAGGCCGGCGGATCTCCTGAGGTCAGGAGTTTGAGACCAGCCTGACCAACGTGATGAAACCCTGTCTCTACTAAAAATGCAAAAATTAGCCGGGCATGGTGGCACGTGCCTGTAATCCCAGCTACTCAGAAGGCTGAGGCAGGAGAATCGCTTGAACCCCGGGAGGCAGAGGTTGCGGTGAGCCGAGATCGCGCCATTGCACTCCAGCCTGGGAGACGGAGCGAGACTCCATCTCAGAAAATAAAAACAAAGTGTTCTCTTATGTGGGAGGAAAAAAGAGTTTTTTTTTTTTTTCTTTCTCCCCAGCTCCTTCAGGGAGAGGAATCTAAATCAGAATCTCGGAAAGAAATCCGTCAAGGCTGAATCCAGGACGGTGCAGACGTGTTTTGGAAATGACAGACGTGACCACTGAACGTTACTAAGTGTTGGCTGGGAAGAAGAGAAACGTTGTTTCTCTCCGGAAAGGCCTGGGTAACTAACGTAAAACATGCAGATAAATCTTCCTGGAGGTCCTGAAGCCCTTCCTGTGTTCCCAGAAAACCCATCAGAACATGCAGTGTGGATCTCCCAAAACCTGGGTGCAGAACGCTGAATGTTTTGGGTCAGGTCATTTCAAGCGAGTGTGCATGCCATGCCAGCTGGGACGGCAGTTTTATAACCCTATTCAAGGTTTATAAAACCGGGGGCATATGGGGAGGCCGAGGCGGGCTGATCACCTGAGGTCAGGAGTTCGAGACCAGCTTGGCCAACAGGGTGAAACCCCCGTGTCTCCTAAAAATACAAAATATTAGCCGGGTCTGGTGACATATGCCTGTAGTCCCGGCTACTCCGGAGGCCGAGGCAGGAGAGTCGCTTGAACCCGGGAGGCGGAGGTTGCGGTGAGCTGAGATCGCGCCCCTGCACTCCAGGCTGGGCGACAGAGCAAGTCCCTGTGTCAAAAAAGAAAACAAAACAGAAAGAAAAGCTGCACCTAAAACGTTCAAACTCTCTGGATGTCTCTCTAACTTTGACGCTTGGAAAGACAGCCAGAGTTCCACGGCACCCAGGGCAGTGTCCACGCCGTGATTTCTGCAACGGGCCCTGAGTGGCCGGGCCGCCGGCCCTCCGAGAAGAGCCAATGCCTTTACGCCTCAGACGCTGACGGGGTCAAGAGTGCACTGATTGATATTACTTTTTTTTTTTTCTTTTAAATCTATAATATTTATAATATTGCACTTCATTCCATTTCGCTAAAGTTAATTCCAGTCATTTGCTTCTGAATTCTGTCAATCAGCAAACAGCCAAAGGAATATGAAAAAACCCAGTCGATTGGGAATCAAATACTGTCCAGTCGCCTCTTCTGGTGCACAGGGGACACCGACCCGTTCCCGTGCTGTGGGGCCTTCTGTGTTCCTCATTCAGGTCTCTGGAAGGTGGGAGTCTCCACGTGGGAGGTTCGAGTCTCCGTCCCGTCCCCGTTCCAAGCCCCGGTTCCCGTCCTCAGCCTCAGCCAGAGAACTGTTTCTTCATTACCGCCTGGGAGGATGGGGGGCGGTGGAGGGGAACCCAGCCCCTGCCTCCTCGGGTGCCAAAGTCCACATTCAGATCCACACCGGTTCTGCAGCTCCTGGGATGAGGGGGGGTGTATATGGCAGTGAAGAAAACCCTTGGCCACGAAGAAATGGCGTTTCCATCGGAGACCAGCCCCGGGACCTTTGCACTTTCCTCGGCTGTAGGATTTTCCCAACGTCTGCAGTTAGCCGCATGCGTAGAGGGTAATAGCGGAGGAAGTCGCAGCCAGGTGGGGTTCCCCTTCTCCAGGGTCCCAGGACGCACGCGGGGCCTTGGAGAGGGGCCGGGCAGGGCGCACGGCGGCGCACCCCCTCCGCCTTCTGCACCGTCTCTGCGAGGGTCTCGCTGGGTCGTGCGTGGACCGTCCCAGGAGCCCCCTCCCCAGGTCTCTTGCGGGAGCCCCCGGATTGAACGAGCACGCGGGTGCCGGAGCACTGAGGAGCCCCCGGGGTGCAGGGGCACGTGGGTGCTGGGCGCTGAAGAGTCACCGGGTTGCAGGGGCAGGTGGGTGCAGGAGCACGGAGTAGACCCCTGGTTGCAGGAGCACGTGGGTGCCGGTGCGCTGAGGAGCCCCCGGGGTGCAGGAGCACGTGGGTGCTGGGCGCTGAAGAGTCCCCAGGTTGCAGGGGCACGTGGGTGCAGGAGCACGGAGTAGACCCCTGGTTGCAGGAGCACGTGGGTGCTGGGCGGTGAGGAGCCCCCGGGTTGCAGGAGCACGTGGGTCCTGGGCGCTGAAGAGCCCCCGGGTTGCAGGAGCACGTGGGTGCCGGTGCACTAAGGAGCCCCCGGGGTGCAGGGGCACGTGGGTGCTGGGCGCTGAAGAGTCCCCGGGTTCCAGGGGCACGTGGGTGCAGGAGCACAGAGTAGACCCCTGGTTGCAAAGCACGCGTGTGCCGGTGCGCCGAGGAGCCCCCGGGGTGCAGGAGCACGGAGGACCCCCCTGGTTGCAGGGGCACGCGTGTGCCGGTGCGCTGAGGAGCCCCCGGGGTGCAGGGGCACTGAGGGCCGCGGCGGCTCCGGGCCGGGGGAGCAGCTGGAAGGGGAGGTGGCGTGCAGGACGCGGTGCAGGCGGGGTGCGCGGAGCCCCAGGGTCCGGAGGCGCGCGGCGCGGGGAGGCCGGCGCGCGGGGTCAGAGCCCCAGGGCCTCCGCGTGCTTGCGCGCCTTGAGCCGCAGGTCGGCGATGCTGGAGCTTTTGCTGTTGGTCTTCGCGGCGGCGGCGACCACGGCGGCGGCCGAGGCGGACTCGGCCAGCGACGCGATGGGCAGCCCGAAGGGCGGCGGCGGGAACATGAGGTAGGGCGCGTGCGCGGCCAGGTGCGGGTGCAGGTGCGGGTGCGCGTGGGCCACGCCTTCCAGCTGCAGCTGCGCCTGGACCTGCGGAGCGCACCGGGGCGCGGTGAGAGGAGGGCGCGGGAGGCGGACGGGGCGACCCTCCCCGTCCCCCCTGGAAAGCCCCCGACGCGTCTCTTCTCCCCTGCGGAGCGTCACCCCTTCGCCCACCCTGCAGACCACCCCCCACACCCGACTGTCCTCTTTCCCCCTGGCCCAGAGCTGGCGCTGCCTCTGGAACCAGCCGGGCCAGGATAACCCAAACAGCTCCCCAAAAAGCGCATCGGAGTGGGGTTCACATCCGGGCGCCCACCAGGGAGTTCCAGATGCGCTCTGTTTGCCGGGATTCAGGCTCTGGACTTCAGCTCACCCCACCGCCCCCAAGTAGGGAACACCAGCTCTCCAAGCCTCACCCCGGGGACACCAGCTCCCCAAGCCTCTCCCGGGGGCACCAGCTCCCAATCCTCTCCCCACAGACATCAGGTGCCCAAGCCTCTCCTGCAGGAACATCGGGTTCCCAAGCCTCTTCCTGTGGACACCAGGTCCCCAAGCCTCTCCCCCAGGGACACCAGCTGCCCAAGCCTCTCCTGGGAACATCAGGTCCCCAAGCCTGTCCCCGTGGACACCAGCTCCCCAAGCCTCTCCCGGGAACACCAGCTCCCGAAGCCTCTTCCAGGAAAACCAGGTCCCCAAGCCTCTCCCCCAGGGACACCAGCTGCCCAAGCCTCTCCCGGGAACACCAGCTCCCCAAGCCTCTCCCAGGGGTCACCAGCTCCCCCAAGCCTCTCCTGGGAACACCAACTCCCCAACCCTTTCCCAGGGACACCAGGTCCCCAAGCCTCTCCCCCAGGGACACCAGCTGCCCAAGCCTCTCCCGGGAACATCAGGTCCCCAAGCCTCTCCCAGGGGTCACCAGCTCCCCCAAGCCTCTCCTGGGAACACCAACTCCCCAACCCTTCCCCAGGGACATCAGGTCCCCAAGCCTCTCCCGGGGACACCAGCTCCCCCAAGCTGCTCCCTGGGGACACCAGGTCCCCAATCCTCTCTCCCCAGAACACCAGCTCCCCAAGCCTCTCCTGGGAACATCAGGTCCCCAAGCCTCTCCCCGGGGACACCAGCTCCCCCAAGCCTCTCCTGGGGCCACCAGCTCCCCAAGCCTCTCCCCCAGGGACACCAGCTGCCCAAGCCTCTCCTGGGAACATCAGGTCCCCAAGCCTCTTTCTGGGGCCACCAGCTCCCGAATCCGCTCTCCCCGGAACACCAGGCCCCCAAGGCACTATCCCGCCTCTGATACTCAGGCCCACGCATCCCACCTTTCTTAACCAGGCAGACAGCCAGGTGGGGGGTGCCTGGCTGGGGGGGATTTCTCCCCACTCTGATTTTTGTTAAGATTTCTGCTTAAGCTTGTGCATATCCACCTTTCCAAAGGTGGCTCTTGGAGTTTACAGCCTGATATCTATATATTTTATCTTTTTTTGAGACGGAGTCTCAGAGCCTCGTTCTGTCACCAGGCTGGAGTGCAGTGAGGTGATCTCAGCTCCCTGCAACCTCCGTCCCCGCAGGTTCAAGCGATTCTCCGTCCTCAGCCTCACAAGTAGCTGGGACTACAGGCGTGTGACACCCCACCCGCGGCCAATTTTTGTGTTTTTAGTAGAGACGGGGTTTCACCGTGTTGGCCAGGCTGGTGTCGAACTCCAGACCTCAGGTGATCCGCCCGCCTCGGCCTCCCAAAGTGCTGGGATGTCAGGCGTGAGCCACCGCGCCCGGTCCAGCCTGATTTAATACGTGCCAAGACTCCTCTAAATGCTCCCTTGGAAAAGCCACCGCCTCCCCCCCTCGACCCCCCACCGAGTGCTAGCCGAGAAGTCTCCGGGAGGATTCGGGAGCCAGCGCGGGGTGGCGGGAGCAGAGGAGGAGGCGACGGGTCCCCGGGGCTCTTCAGAGGAAGAAAAATGAGCTACCTGTTGGAAAGGCATCCGCAAAGCTCCCATATTCACGTAGGGTGCCACTCGGCAGGCGTCTAGATGGTTGGCAGTGCCCAGGATGACGCCTGCGGCGAGAGGGAGGAGGTGTGAGTCTGGGGGTCCCCCCAGGAAGGCCCCCCCAGCTTCAGGGTCCCACCCCCAAGCCCCGACACCCACCTTTATGCATCTGGTTTTCCTGCTTTCGGCACTTGGCTCTCCGATTCTGGAACCACACCTTGGTGGGAAGGCAGACAGTTGCACAAGGGTCTGAGAACTCCGCCCGGCCTCGCCGGGGAGCACCCTTCCTGCCAGGCTGAACGGAGCGCGTCTGCACCTCTGGGAGCCCGGAGAGGTGCCAGCCCCTGACTGCCCCTCTGTGTCCACCCGTGCATAACTGCCTACCTAGAACTGGAAATTGTGGGGTTTTTTTTTTTTTGAGACAGAGTCTCTCTCTGTCACCCAGGCTGCAGTGCAATGGTGCGACCTCCGCTCACTGCAAACTCCGCCTCCCGGGTTCAAGCGATTCTCCTGCCTCAGCCTCCTGAGTAGCTGGGACTACAGGTGCCCATCACCATGCCTGGCTAATTTTTTTTTTTTTTTTTCCTATTTTTAGAGGAGACAGGATTTCTCCACGTTGGCCAGGCTGGTCTCGAACTGCCGACCTCAAATGATCTGAGACAGTGAACATGCACTCTGCAAATTTGCAACGTTCTGTGTGGGCACCTGGAGACCCGGAGGGAGACCCCGACTTTCCACCTTCATACGTTACCCATCGACGTAGTGGGCAAGCAGGCAGCCTAACAGCTGAAAGGGCCCCATTAATATTATGGGACCCATGAACATCCCGGAGAGGGCACCGCAGGAATAGCAGGCTGTGCGGTAGGGGCGTTCTGCTCCTTTTACGCATTCTGAGTCTCGGGGGAAGTTTTGAGGAAGTGGGGTGCGGCAGAACAGGGGACCCCGAGGAGCCTCATGTCAAGAGTTGGGTGCAAATTCTGCCCCCTGGCCTCCCACAGGCTCCATCTGTATTCAAAGTCCCCTCCGCCCCAGGCAGACCAGCTGGGAAAAGCAGGGAGCTTAGGCTACGCCTGGCAACGTGGACCCCTGCCCCGCTCCCCCGCTGCCTCCACAGCAACCCTGGAGTTTCGAAGCAAAACAGGCTGGTCTCGAACCCAGGACCGGGCCTCCCTCGGCCCTTTCGGAATGGCATTTTCAGTTCCTAAGTGGCCTGGAAAACTTTATCCTCTTCCCCAGCAAAGTAATCCTCCCTACAAAACCCCCTCAAAAAAAAAAAAAACGCCCCCAGCCTGGAGCTAACATTGAAATTCACACATCATTGCCCTGTTTCCAAAGCCAGCCTTGAGACCCCAAAGCACCCTCCTCCCACTGCACCCCCAGCGAGCCCCATGGGCCACCCAGGAGCCCCTGGAAAACCATTTAAAAAAAAAAAAAAAAAAAAAAAACAGAATCCTCTGGAAATCTGGAAATCCTGGTTCACTTTCCCTTTCACAGAGCGAGGGGGGGAAAAAAAAAATAAGATTATGAAGAATAAACCTGATGAATTAGCTGCCGAGTGAAGCCCTAATAAATCAGGGCTGGAGTGATTCACGATCAATTGCAATTAGCCCTGAATATGGTAACTGAAGTGTGTTACACTGTTTTAGACACTTATTTCTTCATTAAGCAGGAGTCACGGATTTCTTTCACGGACGCCAGTAATGCGATTTCCTTTTGATTTCCATTAGAGACAGTAAATAATGACATTTAATTTAGCTCTGCGCCATAAACCCGAGCATATCTGTCGTAATTACATTACAGCCTGCCCCTCAGCGTGGTCTCATAACTTTAGATTATCCCGGTGACAGCTGGGCGATATGAGTTTCCCGGGACACACTAAAAATAAAAGGTTATTTACGGCAAAGTTCCACACTCAACTGAAACTCTGAGACGCGTGGGATTAAAATATCCCTCCTGGACCCCGTCCCCTCCACCCTGACAACTTCCACTGGGGGGGACGTCCCTGTTTGAACTAATTGATTTTTCAGGAGGACTTGAACCCTGCTGGCCAACCTTTACGACGGGACGGTTTTCCCTGCGGGCCATGGAGAATGATGCCTTTCATTCTGTTCCCATATTCGTTTTTATTAATTATTATTTACCAGGGTTACATTTTCCTGGATCGATCGCCCTCGGCTTTGTCCCCCGAAGTGTGTTTATTTTAGGGGGTGTGCTTATTTTGGGGGGTGTCACAGATTTCCTGCAAGTGCGCTAGGCTGCTACTCCGTAATAGAGTACAAAAAGAAATAGTGTGGAATTAAATTACAAGTAATTTATTTTTATAGAAACAGTCCATCAGCGGCCGGGACGCATGAGAGGTCCCAGGCAGACAGACACACCAGGACCTGACATAACGCGTAATCTCCCCGTTAGCCAAACTTTAATCTTTTCATTAATTTATTCGGGGCCGTCCCATCCATCTTCTGTGAGCGGGCTGGACGGTCAGGAAAGCCCTGACAGAGTTTCCTTCCCTCGCTGAGGCCACAGACGCTCTCACGGGGATCTCCCCGTCCTGGACACAAGCGTTTTAGGGGCTATTGCTGTCAGTAAGGGCGCCTGGAAGTGTCTGTTTAATGCTAACGATGCTAAGAAAGCCTTTTAAATGCAGCCACAGGGGAAGACACAAGGGAGTCGGCGAAATCAGGGGCCACAGTGTATTTTTTAAATGAAAGATCTCAAAAGAGAGTCTGCAGCAAACTCATGTGTATCCTCATCCCCTAACCAACATCGATGTAAACTTCTGTTTGAACGGGTTGACCCGATGATCAACCCCATAGACACGGAAGGAAATCAATCAGGAGTTAAAAAATAAATATATATATATATATATATATATGTCTATACACACAGAGACATATATATAAAAATATATACATACACAAACACACAGACACACACAGACATATATAAATATATATATACACACACACAGACATACATATAAAAATATATATATATACACAGAGACACAGACACACACAGACATATATATATAAATATATATACACAAAGACACACACAAACATATATAAATATATATATACACACACACAGACATATATATACACAAACACACAGACACACACAGACATACATAAATATATATATACGCAAACACACACAGACATACATATAAAAATATATATATATACACAGAGACACAGACACACACAGACATATATATATAAATATATATACACAAAGACACACACAGACATATATAAATATATATATACACAAACACACACACACAGACATATATATACACAAACACACAGACACACACAGACATACATAAATATATATATACACAAACACACACAGACATACATATAAAAATATATATATACACAGAGACACAGACACACACAGACATATATATATAAATATATATACACAAAGACACACACACAGACACACACAGACATATATTTATAAATATATATATATACACAAACACAGACAGACACACAGAGACATATATATACACACAAAGACACACACAGACACACACAGAAATATATATATACACACACATATATATACTGTTTCACAAGATCTTTTATTAAAAATATATAATTTCATTTATACGTATTTTTAATGACAGCTCTCGTAACACCTGCATATAACACATATGTATAAACATTAAGTATTTTATTTCATTTATATATATATATGTATTTTAATGAAAGATCTTGTCAAACACTCCCCGTCAAACGCGTCTGTATTCCAAGCAAAACCGAGGGAAATGTGTGCCTGAATATGCAGATCTCGTAAACAGTTCTACGTGAAGCGCCCTGGCTAAGCCCTTTGCTTTGAATGGACCTGTCCCCAGTGGGCAATCTTAATTTCATTTATTTTTCAACGGGTCCCCAGGGTCCGGGGATCCCGGCCCTGTCTCTCTCCCATTCTCTCTCTCTCTCTCTCTCCCTCCCGCTTGCTCCCTTCTGTCCCGCCCAGAACCAGGAGGAAGGCACCAGGAGGAGGTCAGCTTGCAGGGGGCTGACCTGCCAGGCCGGGGCTGGAAGGAGCCCCTTGGAACCTGCTCTGCCACCGGCTCCCGGGAAATAAATTCATACATTGAACTGAATGTTTGCAAAACCGAGGACGCAGAGGGAGGAGGGCGCTGGAGGAAACACAGGACCCTATTTCTGACCACCTAGGGTCACACTGCAGCCCTCTCTTTCAATCCTAAGCACGCTGAAGGTCCTTTTAGGATGCCCAAGGACCCTAAATGCAGCCGCAAGGGAAGACAGAAGGGAATCACGGGCGAAAAATAGATGTTTTTACATGAAAGAGATTGTTAAACACTCTGCGTGAAAAGCATCTGTATCTTCCCCTCCTAAGCAAAATCGAGGGAAACCTGGCTTTCAATGGCCTGACCCGTAACCAATGCCAAGGAGATTATATATATATATATACAGGTTTTTTTCTCTGAATGAAAGATCTTGTAAAAAGCTCTGTACCTTCCTGTCCCAAGCAAAATCGAGGGAAACTTGTGTTTGAATGGACCGACCCAATGATCAACCCCACGGGAAGCGAAGGCAATCGGGGGTCAAAATATATAAACATTTCTATGACCAAATATAGATTTACATCAACAAATACATAAATATACGTTTTATAAATAAATATATATAACATATATACAAATAAACACATATACAAATATGCATATTTGTATAAAGAAATATATATACGAATATACATAAACAAATACATATATACTCGTTGGTCCTGATATATATGCGTGTATGTGTATGTCTGACTTTATATATATACACAGACACACGTATACAAATACATATGTCTGCCTTTATATCTCTATCTACAAATGAGGATATACAAATACGTGTTTGACTTTATATATAAATATATCTACAAAGAAAGAGATACAATATATGTTTGCCTATGTGTAAAACACGGATCTGCAAATACATATAAACAAATGTATGTTGGCCTTTATATATAAATATATATGTATTTTATATGCGTTTATATATATATATATAACTGGAGTATGCTTTTATATATATAAATATATATTTTTTATGTCTTTATAGACATATGTCATATGCCTTTATATATATCTAAAACTATGTTGTATGCTTTTATATAAATATATATATTTTGTATGACTTTATATATATATGACTGTTGTATGCCTTTATATATATAAATATACATATTTTATATGTCTATATATATATAAGTATGTTGTATGCCTTTATACATATAAATACATGTATTTTATATGCCTTTATATATATATAAAACTATGTTGTATGCTTTTATATACATAATATATGTGTTTTATATGGCTTTATATATATATAATTATGTTGTATGCTTTTATATACATAATATATGTGTTTTGTATGGCTTTATATATATATAAAACTATGTTGTATGCTTTTATATACATAATATATGTGTTTTATATGGCTTTATATATATATAATTATGTTGTATGCTTTTATATACATAATATATGTGTTTTATATGCCTTTATATATATATAAAACTATGTTGTATGCTTTTATATACATAATATATGTGTTTTATATGGCTTTATATATATATAATTATGTTGTATGCTTTTATATACATAATATATGTGTTTTATATGGCTTTATATATATATAATTATGTTGTATGCTTTTATATACATAATATATGTGTTTTATATGGCTTTATATATATATAATTATGTTGTATGCTTTTATATACATAATATATGTGTTTTATATGGCTTTATATATATATAATTATGTTGTATGCTTTTATATACATAATATATGTGTTTTATATGGCTTTATATATATATAATTATGTTGTATGCTTTTATATACATAATATATGTGTTTTATATGGCTTTATATATATATAATTATGTTGTATGCTTTTATATACATAATATATGTGTTTTATATGGCTTTATATATATATAATTATGTTGTATGCTTTTATATACATAATATATGTGTTTTATATGCCTTTATATATATATAATTATGTTGTATGCCTTTGTATATATAAATGTACATTTTATATGTCTTTATATATATATAATTATATTGCATGCCTTTGTATATATAAATATATATATATTACATGCGTTTATATATATAAGTATGCTGTTTGCCTTTATACACATAAACATATATGTGTATAAAGGCAAACAAATATAGATAGAGATAGACAAATATACAAGAGACGTATATCCACAAACATAAAGGCACACGGATGCATACATAATATACATCCATGCGCGTTTGTCTGAGCTTCGTGCACACAGACCCGGTGGAGACACCCTACGGGCCGCAGGCGTCCCCCAGAGCCCGCGCGCCCCGCGCCCCGTCTCCGCGCGCTCCGGGCCGGGCCGGGCGGTGACCCGGGCGCAGGCGGCGCTGGCGGCGCGCCCCGGGGCCCCCGCGTTCCTACCTGCACGCGCGCCTCCGAGAGCCCCAGGCGCTGGCTGAGCTCCTCGCGCATGAAGGCGTCCGGGTAGTGCGTCTCGTCGAACAGCCGCTCCAGCTCGTTGAGCTGCTCCAGCGTGAAGTTGGTGCGGCTGCGCCTCTGCTTCAGCTTGGCCTGGCCGTCCTCGTCCTCGGACTTCACGTCCTCGCGCTTGTCTTTGCATTCGTAGATCCCTGCGGGGCGGCGCGGGGCGCGGGGCTCAGCCGGGGACGCGCCTCTCCAAACCCTCCCGGGGTCCCCTCCGCGCGCGCCCGCCTCCCCCCAGCTCCGCGCGGGGGTCCTGCGCGCAGACAACGTGGCACCGGGCGCGCATCGCGGGGGGTTGTTTCCCCGCAACGCGGCCACCGCTTGGCGTGTCCCGCGGTGGAGACGGGGAGCCCCGAACACCCAATGCGCCTTTACGCACAGACCGCGTACACCCCACGCGGGAAAACCCGAGCAGAACACTCGCTTTTCCGGATAAAAACGTCCTCTCCAAATCGTTTCCGCAATTATCCACTTCTAGTCTGTTGACATAACCTAACCTTTTTATTATTATTATTATTATTTTTTTTTTTTCTTTTTTTTTTTTTTGAGACGGAGTTTCGCTCTCGTTACCCAGGCTGGAGTGCAATGGCGCGATCTGGCCTCGCCACAACTTCCGCCTCCTGGGTTCAGGCGATTCTCCTGCCTCAGCCTCCCGAGTAGCTGGGATTACAGGTGCACGCGCCACCGTGCCCAGCTAATTTTTTGTATTTTTAGTAGAGACGGGGTTTCACCATGTTGACCGGGATGGTCTCGATCTCTTGACCTCGTGATCCACCCGCCTCGGCCTCCCAAAGTGCTGGGATTACAGGCGTGAGCCACCGCGCCCGGCCTATTATTATTATTTTTTTTTAAACGAGAGTGGGATGTCAAATCATACTTTGAAAGGAAATTATTATTTTATTTATTTTTTTTTTTAGGAAGAGTTGCCGACTGTGGGGTCCCCGGCGGGGCGCCCGGGAACGGGACGCGCAGGTTGCGGATTCTAGGTCCGCGGAGAGAGGCTGTCCCCGGTTGCAGCGCAGCTGGGCTTGCGGGTGGGGGGTCCCTACGGGGTCTGCGCGAGCTACAGGCCACTCCTCCGGTGGCTCAGGCCTGTCATCCCAGCACTTTGAGAGGCCGAGGCGGGTGAATCATGAGGTCAAGAGATCGAGACCATCCTGACCAACGTGGTGAAACCCCGTCTCTACTAAAAAAAGTACAAAAAATTAGCTGGGCACGGTGGCGCGTGCCTGTAATCCCAGCTACTCGGGAGGCTGAGGCAGGAGAATCGCCTGAACCCAGGAGGCGGAGGTTGCGGTGAGCCGAGATCGCGCCATTGCACTCCAGCCTGGGTAACAAGAGCGAAACTCCGTGTCAAAAAAAAAAAAAAAAAAAAGGAACGTGTGTCTGACCATAACAGCTGAACCCGCTGTGGAAAACGCACCACCGCAGCCTGGGAGTCGAACCGCGTTCGGAGAAATCCCCGTTTCCCAGGTACACGCTGTCGGTCGCGCACCCACCCCACCAGGGTGCCAGAAATGGCACTGCGTCCCCTCCAAAACACGGGGACCTGGCTTTATTCGCTGTGGGACAGGGAAGGGCATGAAAACTCCGCTCTCAGGCGTTTCCAGGTTAAAACCGTTTTGTTCCTAATGTGACACATCCAGAGCCTGACCCTGCCCCTCTTCTACCCAGGGCTGGCGAAAGCGGCCCCTCCAAGGCCCCTGTGTTCCCACCTCCGGGCTGCTGCGCACAGACGAACAGCCCCGCGCGGCCTAGGCTGGTGTCAAGGGTAACACGCTGACATTCGCAAGTTTAACCTTGAAACACTCTCAAACGCCCCGGTCACCCAGAAACTTGCAAAGCTCACAAATCCACCCTCTGTGTTCCTTCCACCACCCACCCCAGGGCCTCCCGCGAGCTGGATTCAGCGCCGGCCACTAACTCCAGCGTGGACTTGAGACTCCATGTGGCCTAAAACGCACGCGCTTCCAAGAACGCACGGCGTTCCTTCCCCACCCTGCATCCTTTTCCCGGAGGTGGCCCCGAACCCCAGAGACGGAGACCCGCTGATAAACGGGGCTTCAGAGGGGGCAAGCACCCGCCTGCCGGCTTTGCAGAAGCCCGGGATGCCACGGGTGGGTGCCGGGGAGTCCCCCCCCCAACTCTCCAACGTGCCTCCAGCGTGGGACACGGCGCTAGTGGGGTCTGTCCCTGCCCAGTCAAGGGGAAAGGGTAGCGGGGAACTCACTCTCCATCCTCCCCTGGTTGCCTGAATTCTTATTTTCCGCTTTCAAAACGCCTGGAGTACACATTCAACTCAGGCCCTAAAAGTCTGGCGCTCAGCCTGGCGTCTAGGGAAGGAAACGGTCTTTGTATGAGCCACGGGGCTGGGTGCGCGGGGCAGGACGCGCGGATGAACCGCTGGGTGAGCCGGGCCGGCTGTGCGCGCGTGGGGTCCCAGCCACTGAGGACGGATTGACAGTTCGCAGCCAGCGTTCTGTTTCACCAACCTGTGTGATCACCCGTACGCCGGGAAGGCCACCAATTCCCCCAGAACTGTGCCACCCACACCCATTGTGTGGGTCTGCTACTGAATTCTATTTTCTTTTTTTTTTTTTTTTTGGACAGAGTTTCGCTCTGGTTACCCAGGCTGGAGTGCAATGGCGCGATCTCGGCTCACCGCAACCTCCGCCTCCTGGGATTCTCCTGCCTCAGTCTCCCGAGTAGCTGGGACTACAGGCGCGCACCACCATGCCCAGCTAATTTTTATATTTTTAGTAGAGACGGGGTTTCACCGTGTTGGCCAGGCTGGTCTCGAACTCTTGACCTCGTGATCCACCCGCCTCGGCCTTCCAAAGTGCTGGGATTACAGGCGTGAGCTGATTAGATCCTCTCTCTCTTTGTAATGAAAAATAATAGCTGTTAACGGGTCCTCTGCCGTTTTGCGCCTGACACGGTTAGCTCATTTCATTCTTAAGCTTTACAGAGACCAGTCGCTCTGTTTGGAGCGAGATCTGGGGTACACGCGGCCTCCCACAGCCCGGTGTCCGCCACGGGGAGATCTCCCACGGGCGTTTCTGGAACAACAGCTGGAGGAGAGCCCCCCAGGGCCGGCCTGCCTGCCTGAAACCCGGCTGCTTTGGTGACAGCCTGGAGCAGGACGGGCCTGGAAGCCACCAGCTTGCCGGGCGCCCTGACGCCCCCGTCCAGATCCCGACCACCTGCGGGCACCAGACTGGTTTTCATTTAGACAACGGCTTTCACCGAGATCCAGCCTCGAGGATCAAAGGGGAAAAAAATTTAAAAAAAAAAAAAATTGTTCCTTAAAGGAAACGGAAGGAGACAGGTCGGGGCGTTTTCGTGTTTCCCCCACGCACCCTGGAGTCTAACGCGGTATCTCGGGTAGCCGGGAAGGCGCGGTGGACACACGTCCCCTTTCCGCGTGGGTGACCCCAGATACAGGCCAGCCACACGGAGACTGAGACAGAAACGCACGCCCTAAGACGCCAGGCCCGCGGCTCTTAAAAATCAGTATCTCGGCCGGGCACTTTGGGAGGCCGAGGTGAGCGGATCACTTCAGGTCAGGAGTTCGAGGCCAGCCTGGTCAACATGGTGAGACTCCCGTCTCCGCTAAAAACACATAAAAATTAGGCGGGCCGAGGCGGGCGGATCACCTGAGGTCAGGAGTTGCAGACCAGCCTGGCCAACATGGTGAGACCCACCCCCCCCCGTCTCCGCTAAAAACACATAAAAATTAGGCGGGCCGAGGCGGGCGGATCAGCTGAGGTCAGGAGTTCGCGACCAGCCTCGCCAACATGGGGAAACGTCATCTCTACTAAAAATACAAAAAAATGAGCCGTCCGTGGTCGCGGGTGACTGTGATTCCAGCTACTCCGGAGGTCGAGGCAGGAGAATGGCTTGAACCCGGGAGGCGGAGGTTGCGGTGAGCCGAGATCGCGCCATTGCACTCCAGCCTGGGCGACAGAGCGACACTCCATCATCTCCAAAATATGTGTATATGTGTGTTTATAGCAGGCCCTACGGCCACCAGGATCCACCGCAGGCCCGTGTCTGCGCCCACGCGAGGGGGTTCGAGTCTGCGGGCAGCGCGCGGCCCCAGCTCCGACCCTCCTTGCACCCCGGACTCCCACCGCCGAGACCTCCCAGCTTCTCCAACGGGCTCCACTCCCGCCTTCGTTTCAAGAAAGAGAATCCTGGCCTCGGGGCCTTCTCCTCGGAGCCGGGGAGGTGTCAATGTGCGGAGCGCGGCGCGCGCAGGCCGACTCCGTGGGGCGAGGCGGCTCCGAACCCGGGGAGGGGACCCCGGGGAAGCCGCGGGGCGCGCGGAGGAGCTTACCTTCCGCCACGCGCGCGGTGCCAAATTCCTTGAGCTTGTCCTTCTCATTGTCTACGTGGTCCTTGAACAGATGCACGGGGCAGTGGCCGGTGCCCTCCGCGAGGTCCTGGAGGCTGGCATCCGACGTCCCCAGCTCCCGCGAGCGCGCCAGTCCGCTCTCCAAAACTTCCCGGTAGGTGATGGAATCCTTCTTCCCGCCGCCGCCGCCGCCGCCGCCGCCGCCTCCCGCGTTCCCGTCCTTGCTTTTCTGGTCGAAAGATTTGGATACAAAAGCCGTGAGCTCTTCCATGGCTCAGGCCGGCGGGGAGGGACCCGCGCGGGGAGCTCTCCGGGAAGCTCTGGAGGCGCGGGGGCCGGTGGGCGCGCGCGTCTCCCCGCGCGGAGGAGGGAGGAAGGCGGCCCGTGCGCGCGCGGGTGGATCCCCAGCGCTGTTATTCACGCCTCTCCATTGGAAATCTCGCTATTTATACGCGGCCACCTCGCCCAGCCCCCCGCGCGCCGCCTGTCTGGAGCGATTACGGGTGTGTCGGCTCCGCACGCAGGGACGCGGCCTCTCCCCCACCCTCCCCAAGGCCGGCAATTGCGTTTCCTGTCATTTCATCGCCGTTTGGCGTCCGCGCAAAGAGGTGCGAGGAGGTAACGATCCCGTTTTTGTTTCTTTCTCTTTTTTTTTTTTTTTTTGGCACGGAGAGCGCGCGCACCGCCAGCGCCCCCCAAGACCGGTCCCCGCGTTTCTCTTCTGTCCGTGGCTGCGGCGCAAAAGCAAACTGGACCAGGACTTCGCGGGGCTGGAGAGAGGAGGGTCCCAGCCGTTCCGCGCCCCCCTCTCTTCCAGGGGAGGAGCGCAGAGCCCGGCGCCTGGACCGTTCCAAGAACCGCCCCCCGCTTTCACGAAGCGGAGATGGACAGGGGACCCGGGCGCGCCGGGACCCGCGATTTTGGAAGTTGGAGGCTGCGCGCCTTTGGATGGACGGATGCAGGCGCCGGCGGAGGCCCCTCGGAGCCGGCTGGAGGAGCAGGGGGCGCGCGGGTGAGACGGAAACGCCTGAAAGACCCCCAAAGTGAGAAGAAGGGTCCCGGTGTCCCTAAACCTGGACGCGAGCGCCTGGGCGGAGGCTGAGGATCCCCGCGGCCGCCTCCCCGGTCTCCAGCGCCCGCAGAAAGGAGCTCGGGTCCCCGGGAGGGCCGGTTCGTGCAGACCGGGTCCTTTCTGCACGCGCCAGGCCCCGGCAGACCCGGGATCGAGGCCGCCGTCCCCACTTGGCGCCGCGCTGACACCCTGACGCGTAGCATATTTATTTGGGAGGACATTTTATATATTGCGTGTTTTGGGCTTTCCTCGCGGGTGACCCTGCTCGCCCCCCACCCCCGACTCTCGCAGTGGAAGCCGGGGTTCGCCTCCGGGAGCTGAAATTCCTTTTCCACGTCCTGGAAACCAAATGAAGTTGAGTTTTCTTTTCTTTTTTTTTTTTTTTTTTTCCTGTGAAATGCCCTCATCTTCTCCCCTCCCCCGTCGCGTTTGGAGCTGGGGAGGGTCCCGGGGAACGTGTGACTTTTTGGGAGAAGCTCCTTCGCGGGTTTCAGGGGAGACAGCCCTTGGAGGCGCCCAGCGTTGGCGCTCGGGGGCCGGGCCCTGGTCTCCTGCAGCGGAAGGAAAGTGAGTCGTTTTTCCTGAGCGCAGGGCGCAGGGAGGGGTCCCCGGCAGCGCCGGTCACGTTCAGGTGGGGATGCCCCGTAAACGGGGGCGGGGGGGGGCGCGCTGAGAGGAGCGGGAGGAGCTGGAGACGTAGCTGAGTTTATTCCTCACTCCTCCTGCTCTTCCTCTTCCTTCTCTGCCTTCTTCCCTTGTTTCATCCGCCCTCCACCCTTCCCTCCTTCTTTCTCCTCCTGCTTCTCTCTACCTCCTCGTCCTTCCTTCCTCCCTCCCTCCTTTCTTTTTCCCTCCTTCCTTCCCTCCCTCCTCCCTCCCTCCCTCCTTCCTTACCTCCATCCCTTCCTTCTCTCTTCCCTTTTATTCCTTCCCTCCTTTCCTTCCTCCCTCCCTCCTTTCTTCTTCCCTCCTTCCTTCCCTCCCTCCTCCCTCCCTCCTTCCTTACTTCCCTCCCTCCTCCCTCCTTCCTCCCTTCCTCCCTCCTTCCTTATCTCCCTTCCTTCCTTCTCTCTTCCCTTTTATTCCTTCCCTCCCTCCCTTCCTTCTCTCTTCCCTTTTATTCCTTCCCTCCTTTCCTTCCTCCCTCCCTCCTTCCTCCCTCCCTCCTTACTTCCCTCCCTCCCTCCCTCCCTCCTCCCTTCCTCCCTCCCTCCTTCCCTCCCTCCTTCCTTCCTTCCTCCTTCCCTCTTTCCCTCCCTCCGTCCCTCTCTGCTCCCCCATCGCTCCGCTTCCATCTGCCTCCCCGTTTCTGCCTGTCCCTTCCCTCCCCGTTCCCCTCCCTGGAGTCCGGGCCTGGCAGCCGCCACCCCTCCCCGTGTCCCGGCCGTTGTGCCCCAAACGGGCACCGGCCGATCCCCGTGATTTGGAGACCGCCAGGTCCAGGGTGGACTTCAAAAGCGGAGGCAGAGGAGCCTCCGAACTCCGCGACAAACAGGTCTGTGTCACCGCGACCTCCCATCAAAGCCGGGGCCGCC